>NC_079218.1:34740029-34832529 GCF_029633865.1 Lampris incognitus
TCTGCCGTTCGCTGTGGTGGGGAGCGTGGAGGAGGTCAAAGTGGGGAACAAGACGGTCAGGGCCAGGCAGTACCCCTGGGGTGTTGTGCAAGGTGAGTCCCCCCCAAAAGGGATTACTTACTCTGGTTGTGTCTTTGCCTGTATAGGAGAGAGAAAATTCACTTATAGTGCATAGGAGTATTTATTTATATCCATACCCTTATTTTCTTTTCTTACCTTTAACACTGTCTGAATCGCTGCAAGCAGTTTTACTCTGATGGATCGTGGGTGTTCAGTAATGGGAAGAGCTGGCCGTGCACACCAGCTGATGAACTTTAAAGTCTGTTTGAAGATTATTCAGCGAAGATACTGCGTCCTGTAAAAACTTGGTGTAGTCGTTCCAATACATTCAGATAGTTTCACCACTTGTTGCATCGCTCTCTTGAGCTTAGTTTCCCCTTTGGGAGCAACAAAGATTCAGAGAGAGAGAGGGAGAGTGTGTGTGTGTGTGTGTGTGTGTGTGTGTGTGTGTGTGTGTGTGTGTGTGTGTGTGTGTGCGTGTTACGTTAAGCGGAAAGGTAGGTACCTCAAATGACAATAAACTTTCCTCGAAGAGCTACCAAACTCTTTCCCACTTTTGAGTGAGTTTGCCACCATCTAAAGGAGAAAAAGCACCTGTAAGTGTCGGGTTGGTCTTGGGACGAAGTGATGTAAGCCCAACAGGACAGATAAAGCTCCAGCTAATAACGTTAATGATGGCTGTGTTTGATTTAGGTGTGGCAATGAGAAAACTTGTGACTAAACTAAACGGAGCCGCCATCCATCTTATTTTATTTTATTTTATGTATAGCCTGTGTTTATCACGTGTTTTGTAAGGTTTAGTTGCTGTTGAATTATTACAGGCAGAAAGTGGTGGGTCTTCTTTGTGTCATGATCAGGAATCAGGAACAATTTATTGTCATCTCATTCATGCACTTGCGTACACAAAAGAGACAAAATTTCGTCTCTCCCAGCCCACAGCAGTGCAACACAAAAGACAAAAACACATATCCAAAACCTCCCAAAAACGACACCATCAAAAACATACAAAAATGTGTAAGGATCTGTCTGTGTGTTTGTGTTTGCTTGCATGCATGTGACTGTACTGACTGTACTGACATATGCCCTCATCAGTGTGTACACACACACACACACACACACACACACACACACACACACACACAGGACATCTCAGTGGAATCAGCTTAGAACCTGTTTGCCATTACTTATTCCCCTGTGACTGTCCACCAGCCTCATCACGCACACATCATCATGTCACGTAAAGAAACTCAGTGGGAATTTTGCAGAACAGCTTGACGTTGCTCTCTCTTTCGCTCTCTCTCTCTCCCTCTCTCCCCCCATTATCCTCTGACCACCCTCATTCCCCAACTCTCAGAGGACACTCCATAGTTATTTATAAAAGCTGCTGGGTCTGTTAGGGAACGGATTCTATGGATATGCCGTCTGCTAACAGACAAATCTCTGCTGTCTTTTTGGGGTCATCTCTTTGTCATTTCTCTATCTCCAACGCAACGGTTCTATATTTTTTTCTTTTTTGCATTTTCTGCCTTTTATTAGTTATATTTTTCATCACATCGTTCCACTGTAATCATCTGCAGACAGTAAAACGCTCTGAGGCTGACTGCGCGTGTAAAAAAGGTTTCTTCATGCTGGGACAAACAGAACCAATCAGTCACAACACTGTGGCAAATTAATTAAGGAAAAGTCAAGCTAATTGTCTTAATATGCAAAATCTTGACCGTGTGTATAGCTGTGAGTGATTTTTCTTTGCTTTTCTTTCCTTTTGTAGTATTTTTTTCCCCCTCCGAGACACTTGATGCAATCAAAGTAATTTACACCATGAGAAACCAGACAGTCTTAATCAAGGAATTTAAAGAAAAAAAATTGTTTTGTCTGAGATTCACAATGAGCAGCGTGTCAAGCCAGATTCCTGGTATGTTGCCAAATAAAACAGATTTGGACCCTTCTGACTTCTGATTCTTATATAGTTGGTGATTCAGTGTTAAAGATAGAGGCTTTTATATTTCTGAACACAAAATGACAATGTTTAGTTGTGATTTATGGACGGAGAGCCTTTTTATCCACTTAGACTATTCTATACCGAGTATTCACAGTGATGCTGTCTGCCATACTGTCCATCTCTGCAGTGATGCTATCTGTAGGAGGTTTTTATCAGTCTGGCGTGTTGGTATGCTGCGCATGCTGTGTTCATAGAGGAGGCTTTGTCATCGTGTCCAGTGAGGAGAGTCGGGGAAGAGAAAGTGTCTCATGGTGTGATACACTGAGCCTATTGAGGGTGGCTGCTGTGCTAATGAAAACAGTTTTCAGATGCCAGATGTCATCTGGATGGGCTATGGTGAACCCTCCCCAAACAGCCATGGGAAGTTTCCACCGACTTCCCCAAAGACAGAGGGAGGACTGTCTGCAGACACACACACACAAAAACAACAGTATTTAAGGGGCTGTGCGTGTGTGTGTGTTTATCTTCCCCAAGGATCTTCGTACTCTGTTATCTCTAAACTCCAGACAGCTGTGACAGATAGCAGGCCCCTGGTATTTCTCCTTCCTCTCCAACAATCTACTGGTGTGTGTGCGTGTGTGTGTTTTGTAGGTGAACAGGCAACCAAATATATATTCATGACTACCAAGTATGTCTGTACCTGGATCAGTTTTTATTACCTAACATACCCATTTCAAATGTGTGTGTTGTTTGCAGTTGTAATTGTTTTTACTTTTATTCATATTTTGTTCCTCGCGTGTGTGTTTGTTTGTGTGTGTGTGTGTGTGTGTGTGCGTGCATGCGTGTGCGTGCGTGCGTGCGTGGATGATGTCCTAAGGACTCATCCATCCATCCATCCATTATCAAAGTTGCTTTTCCTAACCGGGGTCACAGGATGCTGTAGTCTCTCCCAGCAGTCATTGGGTGGCAGGTGGGGAGACACCCTGTACAGGCCACCAGGCCATCACAGGGCCCACACACACACACACACACACACACACACACACACACACACACACACACCCCTAGGGACAATATAGTATGACTGATTCACCTGACCTACATGTCATTGGACTGTGGGAGGAAACCGGAGCCCCCAGAGGAAACCCACGCAGACACGGGGAGAACGTCAAACTCCACACAGAGGACGACCCCCAAGGTTGGACTATCCAGTACGTTTTTGCTGTGAGGCAACCGCGCTAACTGCGCCACTGTGCCGCTCTAAGGACTCAGTTCTATAGATATTTGATAAAATGGTCTTCCAATCCAGCTGGGGTTGATATGAGGGGGAAGGGTGCTGTTAAGGTTTGTAGAACGAACCCAATAGCGACAACACAAGACAAAGTAAAGCACCAACCTGGCAGGACTCGTAGAGGAGAGCCGGCCGGGCCTGGACAGAAGGGGGAGGCGCTTCAGGCGTAACTTGAGAATAGCTTCTTAAAAATGGGAAAACGTAAACTGCCCCCTTAATCCGAAAAGGAAAAAAAGTAAACTGCTCCTTTAAAGTCCGAAAGGGAAAAAACGTAAACTGCTCCTTTAAAGTCCGAAAGGGAAAAAACACAAACTGCTCCTTTAAAGTCCGAAAGGGGAAAAAACACAAACTGCTCCTTTAAGGTAGAAGTCCAACCGAGTAATAAGATCCACAGTGAGAGAGGAGAAATTAGAATATCAAAAACTTGATCTCAACTAGAAAATCACGATGGGAAAATCCAATGGGGAAAACACAAAGAGAGTTCTTCTCCGAACAAGCTCTCAAGGAGAACTGACACAAGGGAATAATCAAACAAGCAAAAACACGGAGAATACTACAATCTGTACTCCACCGGGAGACACAGAAATGTCACAAAACTCGAGACGAAGAATTTACTCACGGGACTGTTCAGGACGAACTCGCGACGAGTTCTGGAAAGCAAACAAACTTATACTAGAGTGGTTAACGAGTAGGTAGGCTGCAGGTGTTTTAGACGCGCCCTTCCCCCGCTCTCATTGCTGGTTGCCAGGTTGGTCAACAGACCGAGCCCTAACAGTACCCCCCCCTCTACGGGAGCCACCAGGCGACCTGCCAGGCTTGTCAGGGTGACGGCGATAGAACTCAGCGAGCAGACCAGGGTCCATGATGAGCTGGCGGGATACCCAGCTTCGTTCCTCCACCCCATAGCCCTCCCAGTCAACCAAATACTGGAACCCCCGTCCCCTGCGTCGGACGTCCATCAGCCGACGGACCTTCCACTGTGGATGCCCATCCACAATCTCAGGGGGAGGCGGAGCTGGGGCCGGAGGCATAAGGGGGCTCTCGGAGACAGGCTTTACTCGGGACACATGAAAAACCGGATGGATCTTCATGGAGGCCGGGAGCTTAAGACGCACAACTGCAGGACTGGGTACTTCCTGGATCTCGAAGGGTCCAACGAACCGGGGATTCAGCTTCTTGGCAGAGGACTGAAGGGGGAGATCCTTGGTGGACAGCCAGACTCTCTGTCCGGGTTGGTAAGCTGGTGCTGTGGATCGGCGACGGTTAGCTCCTCGTCTGGCACGTTCCGTAGCACGGAGCAGCGCAGCCCTGGTGATCTCCCAGACACGACGACAGCGGTCCAGATGAGTCTGCACGGAGGGAACCTCCACTTCGGACTCCTGTGCAGAGAAGACGGGCGGCTGGTAACCCAGGGATGCCTCAAAGGGCGAGAGGCCGGTGGCGGAGCTGACCAGGGAGTTGACCGCATACTCGACCCAGGGGAGAAACTGACTCCAGGAGGTTGGCTTCTTGGCAGCGACGCAACGGAGAGCAGATTCCACACTCTGGTTCATCCTCTCAGTCTGTCCGTTAGTCCGCGGATGATATCCCGACGAAAGGCTGACCGAGGCGCCCAACCCCTTGCAGAAAGCACGCCACACACGGGAAACAAACTGGGGCCCTCTGTCTGACACAATGTCCTTGGGAAGTCCATGCAAACGGAAGACGTGGCTCATCAGGAGGTCAGCGGTTTCTGAAGCAGAAGGAAGCTTAGGCAAAGCCACCAGGTGAACACCCTTGCTGAAGCGATCCACCACCGTCAGGATCACTGTGTTGCCCTGAGACGGAGGAAGTCCAGAGACAAAATCCAACGCCACACGGGACCAGGGCCGACTGGGAATAGGAAGGGGCTGCAGCAGACCAGCCGGTGCCTGGTGCGAGGCCTTGCTGTGGGCACAGATGGTGCAGGCCATGACGAACTCCTTGACGTCCCTCCTCATAGTGGGCCACCAGAGCCGTCGAGCTATGAAAGTGAAAGTGCGGTGGACTCCAGGGTGGCAAGCGAGCTGACTGGTGTGGCCCCATTTGAGGACCCGAGACCTCACTGAGTCCGGAACAAACAGTCGGCGAGGCGGCACGTTGCTCGGGGCTGGACTGGAGCGCAAGGCGCGCTTGACCACCGTTTCAAGGCCCCAGGTCACCACGCCAACGACCTTGGTCTCAGGGAGGACGGGACTTGGTTCCACCGTTACAGGTTCCTTAAGGTGTTGACGAGACAGAGCATCTGCCTTGGTGTTGCGGGAGCCAGGACGATAAGTCAGTGTGAAGTCGAACCGACTGAGGAAGCTGGCCCACCGTGCCTGCCGACCATTGAGACGTTTGGTTGCCCGGATGAACGTCAGGTTCTTATGATCAGTCCAGATGGTAAATGGATGCTCTGCCCCCTCCAGCCAATGGCGCCATTCCTCAAGTGCAGCCACTACAGCGAGAAGCTCCCGATTACCAACATCGTAGTTCTCCTCGGCGGGAAGGAACCGGCGGGAGAAGAACGCGCAAGGATGAACCTTCTGGTCGGCCTCTGATCGTTGGGAGAGCACAGCCCCCAATCCGGTGTCCGAAGCGTCCACCTCAACTATCGACTGCCTCTTGGGATCGGGATGGAGTAGGACGGGGGCACTGGTGAACCTCTCCTTGAGCGACAGAAATGCAGAGCGAGCAGCTGGGGACCAGACGAACGGCTGAGAGGGGGAGGTTAGACGGGTGAGGGGTTCTGCTACAGAGCTGTAGTTTCGGACGAACCTCCTGTAAAAGTTCGCGAACCCGAGGAAGCTCTGCAGTTCCTTACGTGACTTAGGATCCGGCCATTCCACCACCGCTTTGATCTTGCGAGGATCAGCTCGAGTCTTGCCTCCCTCCACGATAAAACCTAAGTAGTCCACTGACTCAGAATGGAACAGGCATTTCTCAGCCTTGACGAACAGCCGGTTACGAAGGAGGCGTTCGAGAACCTGCCGCACGTGCTGGACATGCTCCTCGAGGGACCTGGAGAAGATGAGGATGTCATCAAGGTAGACGACAACGAATTGGTCGAGCATGTCGCGAAGGATGTCATTCATGAGTGCCTGGAACACCGCCGGGGCGTTGGTGAGGCCGAACGGCATTACCAGGTACTCATAATGACCACGGGGAGTCTTAAAGGCTGTCTTCCACTCGTCCCCTTTCCGGATCCGAACGAGATGGTAGGCGTTCCGGAGATCCAGCTTAGTGAAGACAGTCGCCTGGGTCAGGGGTTCGAGGGTGGAGCTCATCAGAGGCAGGGGGTATTTATTCTTGATGGTGATGTCGTTGAGTTGGCGATAATCAATGCAGGGTCGGAGACCACCATCCTTCTTCTTAACGAAAAAGAAACCAGCTGCCACCTGGGAGGATGAGGGTCGGATGAGCCCTGCCGCCAACGATTCTGAAATGTAATCGTCCATAGCAGCCTTCTCGGGGATGGAAAGGCTGTAAAGACGACTGCTAGGGAGAGAGGCCCCAGGACGGAGGTTGATAGCACAATCATATGGCCGATGCGGAGGGAGAGACTGAGCCCGCGTCTTGCTGAAGACCTCCCCGAGATCATGATACTCGGGAGGAACAGAGGAAAGATCGGGAGGAGGGGCAATCGGAACAGTCTGGACTGCTGGACCAGGTGCGGCCTGAAGACACCGGGCGTGACAGGAGGAGCTCCACTCCAAAATGTTACCAGACGACCAAGCAATGTGTGGCTCATGCTGAGCCAACCAGGGACGCCCCAAGATCACAGGAACTAAGGGGGACTGGATGACGAAGAACTGAAGGCTCTCCACATGGTTTCCAGCAATAGTGAGAGACACGGGACAGGACTGTCGGGTAACACTGGCCAGGCGGCGCTCATCCAGAGCAAAGGCCTCTATTGGCCTCTCCAATTCCTCACATGGAATGTTAGCTTGAGCAGCAAACGTAGAGTCCAAGAAACACCCATCAGCTCCCGAATCGATGAGTGCGCCTACAGTGAGCCGCTGGTCTGCCCAAGCCAGGGTAACGCTCACAAGATGGTTAGCCGGAGCAGGATGGCGGGAACAGGAAAGACGGCTCACTAGGATCTCCCGGGGTCCCAGTGAGCCTAATCTTTTGGCCGCGTAGGACACTCGCTGATCCGGTGTCCCTTAAGACCGCAGTAAAGACAGAGACCTGCCTTGAACCGGGCCTCACGTTCAGCGGGAGTCAGTCGTGTACGCCCAAGCTGCATAGGTTCCTCCTCTGTCACTGTCTGGGAGGAGGAGAGGCTTGCCACAGGGGAAGTGGAGTGCGACGAAGAAGAGCCCCCTTCGGAAGCTCTGGATGGCTGAGAGGTAGAAACGGTTCCCCGTAGACCTCGCTCGCGCCTTCTCTCGCGGAGACGTCCATCGATGCGGATGGCAAGGCTGATAAGGTCGTCGAGAGAGGTAGGATCCTCCCGGGTGGCTAGCTGATCCTTGACGGCATCGCTGAGGCCCCTACGGAAGGTTACCCGAAGTGACTGGTCGTTCCAGCCACTCTCAGCCGCAGCCAGCCTGAACTCGACTGAGTAGTCAGTGACACTGCCACTGCCCTGCTGGATCCTGCTCAATCGGACACCCGGATCCTGACCGTACACTGGATGATGGAATACCTTCCGAAGCTCAGCCACAAAGTCATCGTAGGAAGAGCAGAAACTGGCCCCCATGGACCAGGAAGCAGTGGCCCACTGAGCAGCGCGGCCAGTCAGCAGGTTAGTCACGTAAGCAACTTTTGCAGCATCTGTGGTGAACCCCCTGGAATGGTGGGCGAAGACAAGCTCACACTGCATGATGAACGTGGCACAGGTCTCAAAGTTGCCATCAAAAGGCCTGGGATTGGAGATACTGGGCTCCCGGAAATCCGAAACATAAACGGTAGGATTGTCTAAGGCAACGGCTGCGGGCACTGCTGGAGGAGGGGCGGCCGGAACTGGTGGGACAGCTGGCTGGATGGTGATAGCCGCTGTGAGAGTTTGCAACTGCTTAAGAACCTCCTCTTGTTGGCTCGCGAGCGCCGCTTGCTGGGCCGAAAGAGAATCCACCGAAGCCTGGAGGGGTTGCACCTGAGCCCGGAGGCCCTGCATGGCAACAGCGGCCTCTTGTAGTTGCTGGCCGTGGGAGGCTGTAAGCTGAATCTGCTTATAGAGAGCAGCCTGGACAGGACTGGCGTCTGGGTTGTCTGGGTTCATAGTGAAGGCGAGTTCGTACTGTTAAGGTTTGTAGAACGAACCCAATAGCGACAACACAAGACAAAGTAAAGCACCAACCTGGCAGGACTCGTAGAGGAGAGCCGGCCGGGCCTGGACAGAAGGGGGAGGCGCTTCAGGCGGAACTTGAGAATAGCTTCTTAAAAATGGGAAAACGTAAACTGCCCCCTTAATCCGAAAAGGAAAAAAAGTAAACTGCTCCTTTAAAGTCCGAAAGGGAAAAAACGTAAACTGCTCCTTTAAAGTCCGAAAGGGAAAAAACACAAACTGCTCCTTTAAAGTCCGAAAGGGGAAAAAACACAAACTGCTCCTTTAAGGTAGAAGTCCAACCGAGTAATAAGATCCACAGTGAGAGAGGAGAAATTAGAATATCAAAAACTTGATCTCAACTGGAAAATCACGATGGGAAAATCCAATGGGGAAAACACAAAGAGAGTTCTTCTCCGAACAAGCTCTCAAGGAGAACTGACACAAGGGAATAATCAAACAAGCAAAAACACGGAGAATACTACAATCTGTACTCCACCGGGAGACACAGAAATGTCACAAAACTCGAGACGAAGAATTTACTCACGGGACTGTTCAGGACGAACTCGCGACGAGTTCTGGAAAGCAAACAAACTTATACTAGAGTGGTTAACGAGTAGGTAGGCTGCAGGTGTTTTAGACGCGCCCTTCCCCCGCTCTCATTGCTGGTTGCCAGGTTGGTCAACAGACCGAGCCCTAACAGGTGCAATGCAAACTTACAACTTGATGCCAGGCCGATGCACTTACCTGGGTCTGTCCCTGGGAAAGGCTCGTTATGGAATGCACTTTCTATACTTCAGCTAATGATGTCAGTAAAAAAGAAAAATGAGCAAAAGACAGCTTTACGCATAGATTTACACAGCTGCATCCACTGCAAACATTTCTCATCTCTTCTTTTTTGGTGCTCAAGACCTCAAAGGAAGTGAAGGTCATTTAGTTGGTCCCAATTTTTTTTCTTTCTCAAACAGGCTATTTTTATTTTGTCTCCACATGGATGAAAGTGAAAGTGTTTGCTTTCTTGGCCCTTTTTGCATGTGTTTGGGGCTGTGCTGGTACCTTGTGTCTGTTTATTGTATGCTGTGATTTTCTGATATGCTGTTGTGGATCAGGCTGAACTTGGCCTCTACTTAGCTCAGCAAGGTAAACGCTGAGCTAATTGGCTGTATTTTTGACATCATTACCACAAATTTAGTTCTCACTGCTGGTGGTGGCATTTAGACAGAACCTATTTCCCATAATGCACCACGGCTGCCCTGGGGTGTCTGGCATATGATCCAGTCCACGATTCCACGTGCCTATACTCTGCACATGGCCCCCTGCCATTACGCACAGCCAGATTTTTTTTTTAAACTTTATTTTCCAATTTTCAAGTTTTTTTTGGAACCGGTATACAAGACACACGAACAACAACAACAACAAAAAAGAAATGTGTAGGAATCCCCCCTCCCCACCAAGGCTAAAAAAAAAAAAGAAAAGAAAAAGAAGGACTATGCAGGGATTTCTTACTCCAATTCCACATAATAACCATATTTTTGAAGACAATATAAAGTTGTACACATATATCTATAAGTATTGTCGTTACAACCAGGTAAATAAAAAGTACATTCAATAAAAGGGAAAACCTTAAATAAAGTCTATGAAAGGACTCCAGGTCAAAGTAAAGTTTTTACGGGTTTTACATATTTTATATCGGAGTTTTTCTAAAGGTAGAAAGGACAGCACCTCCCTCAGCCACTGCAACAATGGTGGAGCTTTATTCGACTTCCAGTTAAATAAGATAAGTCTGCGTGCTAGTAGCATTTGCCTGCAAAGTTGTGACCTTACAGTTAGGGGGTGGTATGCCAAAGATGGCTGTGTGAAAATCAGGGTTTATGGTCTGTTTACAGATATGTGAGAATACATTAAATATCTGTCCCCAATAACTGTTGAGGGAGGGGCATGCCCAGAACATGTGTCCCACCGAGGCTGGACTATGGCTGCACCTCGGACAGCCAGGGTCTGTGGTGGGAACGATTCTGGCAAGCTTGTCCCCCGAATAGTGAAGACGGTGAAGCACCTTAAACTGAATTAACCCATGTCGTATACACATTGAGGACGTATGTATACGAGTTAAGCTGTCCCGCCATGCCTCTTCAGAAAGCTCTACACCCAAATCTCTCTCCCATGCAGTTTTTGTTTTGGCCCAGGATATCTGTTTTCATCCCTGTATCAGTGTGTAAATTATAGAGACCCGTTTTTTCCCAAAGGGATCCATCTCTAGAATAACATCTAATTGGCTCCTGAGTGGCAGATACGGAAATGAGGGAAACACTTTCTTGGCAAAACTATGGATTTGAAGGTATCTAAAAAAAATGGGATCTGGGTATGTTATGGTCTTTGGTAAGTGTTTCAGATGAGGTGAATGTTCCGTCTTTAAACAGATCACAGAAAAACACCAGTCCATTTCTATGCCAATGTTGAAATGCGTTATCTAACACAGATGATGAGAAGAATTGATTATTTGCTATTGGAAAAAGCCCGCTAGCATGCTTTAATCCAAAATGCCTCCTAAACTGTAGCCATATCCTAAGTGAAGCTTTAACCACCGGGTTTGTTATTTGTATGTTAGGATTATGTGGTAATAGAGAGGTGAATATCGGTAAAGGATTGGATAAGAGTTCCATGTAAACCCAATCTGTACCCTGTTGATTCTTATATGTAAATGCCCAATGTAAAAGTTTTACAATGTTCGCAGCCCAGTAGTAACAAATAAAGTTAGGCAAGCCTAATCCCCCTGTCTCCTTAGGGACCTCCAAGTATATTTTTTTCATCCTGGGGTTTGAATTGTTCCAGATGAATGATGAAATTAATCTATCTAATTGTTGAAAAGTTGTCTTAGGTATGAATATGGGAATCATTTGAAAAGTTAGAGAAATCTGGGTAAGACTGTCATTTTAACTATATTAATGCAGCCCGCTAATGAAATTGGTAGCGTTGACCAATTTTTTAAAATCTTGTTTTGTTCGTTCTATTAGTGTTTTAAAGTAATGGTTATATAACCTCCCCATTTTATGGGTGACTTTGATTCCTAAATATGTAAACACATTATGTTCAAGTTTAAATGGAAAGCTAGAGTAGTCTCTATCAGTGTGGTTAATCGGAAAAAGCATGCTCTTTGAATAGTTTATGGGATACCCTTCTGATAAAGATGGCCGTGCCCCACGTTCTATTCTCATTCCTGGAACAGAAAATTTGTCCTATCCAAGCTTTCTTTAGTTTTGTGTGTTCACTTGACCGAAGATGAGTTTCCTGTATGAGCATGACATCAGCTCTCAAATATTTTAAATGTACAAATACCCTACTACGCTTTACTGGATTGTGAATTCCCTTTATATTCTAGCTATAAAAAAAAAACGAAGATAACCTGTATTTTGAGCATCAGACATTTTTTCTAAAAATGAAAAAAAAAAGTCCCTGCCTACTAACTACAAAACAAAAACAGAGCCTTGAGAACCCAGGCTGATCTACTAATTCCCTAGAGATCGCATCCCCCATTTCTAGTATAACATGGCAAATAACCATATAAAAACCCTCTAACAAGCCCTAACCAGTGCGAGCAGTGGTCTTGTTAAGATTATATTAAATCAAAAATTGTTTATATACTTAAGAACTATATATCAACACCCATATTAAATTAAAAAAAGGAAAGAAAATATATCAACACCCATATAACAGCAGTTATAATACAGTTCCTTTGTAGGTAAGTGACATTGACCTGGGTGTCGCCCTAGCAGGCTCTGGCAAGTCACCAAAGTATTGTTACGGATCTCATAATAATTAGCATCTGTACACACATATACATGCACACACACGATAATAATAAAACAGAAAAATAGCTTTTTAAATGGGCAGCAGGTATGAAACATTCGTATTAAATGAAAAAGGCAACATTATTTGTGAGTCTCAAATTACAAAAGTTAAAGTAAATAGATAAAGTTAAACTGTGACGTTACCCTGTCGTCTTGGTGTCTTAGCTAGTTACTTCCGCTAATTGTTGGCACTTAGCAGCTAATATCAATTAACCGCCAATACCAGTTAGCCACAAATATATTCAAGTTTATCAACATCTTACTGTACATTGTCCTGAGGCTTTAGATTCTCCCTGATATAATTCATCGCCTTTCCACGAACCTCCACGCACAGCCAGATTTAGAATAACTTATTTATAGGGACTTATTGACTCTTATTACCAGTTTGATTGGATTAGCATGAGGGCTGTCCATGATTTGTAAAGATGAATTATGTTAATGCTTAACAGAAGAATCCCTCTAGTGCTTCCATTCTTTTCTGTCCCTCTTGACATTTCTTTGTGCTCTTGTTTCTGGACTTTGAGGAGTAATGAAGAATTACAGGACCACCCTCTCTAAGTTTCCATTTTAGACCCCATGGAGTCATTACCTGTAGAAAGCCCATTGCCACCACTATAGTAAAAAAGTCTTTCTTCTTTTTTTTTCTCACAATTGCAACTGACTAGTCAGAAAGGCACGAACTGATGAAGCCTCTTGGATGAAAGGCGAAACGTCTTCACTAATATATACCAAGTCCAGTTGCACTCGATTCAATTCCTTTGGATAACCATGACCTGGATGAATGAGAACATTCACAGACATGGGCAGGTGTATGTTTTAGTGACCATATGGTGTCAGTGTCGAAAGTAAATCACTGCTGTGGCTTTTCAGCAGCTACACTGCACCACTATTCTATTGTAGCCAGTGGATACTAATCTGTTTGTGTTAACGCATCATTAAAGGATGGAGGATCATATCAGCTTCCTGAGGAGGAGGGACATTCCATCGTCTACTATAGAAAGAATGGCAGAGGAAAAGGAAGCCTAATCAGCATCAGAAAAATGCAACGCATATTAACGTGTGTGTTTTATATATGGAAGTGGTTAACTGGCACATATGGCACTGGCTAAAAGTAAAGAGTTGGCATTTTACTCAAACCAGCTTTGTAATGGTGAGGTTGTGATAGCAGATTGGCCATGTTCTAATGTGAGCTCACATTCTGTGATCAGGTCTCTTCAAAATGCTAAAATGGTGTCCATCTTACCGAGGCTTCTCAAGAAGTTGCTACACCACAAGCTCTCCAGGCTAAACCTGGTGAGACCCATTTTAAGAGATACATTTTTTTTTGGCATTTTCTGCCTTTATTTGATAATGATAGTAGAGAGAGACAGGAAAGAAAAGGGAGAGAGAGGGGATGACATGCAGCAAAGAGCCTGGCCAGATTTGAACCCAGGCCGCTGCGGTAGGGACGCAGCCTTATGTGATATGTGCTCCACCAGGTGAGCCGCCGGGGCACCTCATGAGACCCATTTTAACCGAACGCATAACGTACCTTGGATTTACTAGGGAGAAATAAAATTCTGACTCAAAAAGTCACAATTGCGAGAAAAAAACTCGAGATTGTGAGATGTAGAGTTGAAGTTGTGAGGGGGCGAAAAGCCCCGAATCCTCAGATATAAAGTCTCTATTGTGAGAAAGTGTCTGGGGTGGACTTCCATAAATACAGATCTGTGGAGGGCGGGGGTGGGGGTGGGGGGTTCATCTGGAAGAGCACCGCGTTTCTTTGTTAGTGTGTAGATGCATGATATGAGTGATGGACAGGGATGCTGGGTAAATGAGACAGGAAAGACCAGAAGAGTTGTATTTTTAGGTTGTTCCATCTTGAGTCACAGGAGCCCGTTGTTGTTATCGCTACAGCTATAAAATTTTCCCGGCGATGGAAGAATTCATTACAATACAAAGACAGTCATAGCTTCCGGCAATAGTTTGCAACTCATACCTTACCCCCCCCAGTGGCTCGGTTCCTCCCTGGATGAGACTTTACCCAGGTTTACAGGTTGGCACCACTGTCTGCGCTGTCATAAGGAGACTTGTCGGAAAGCTACAACAATCTTACAGAATAAAAAAAAGAAGTTTTAAAATGGAGTGACATGAAGTCCACATCTTAAGATAAAAGGATCGAGAGGTAAATGGAGACGTGTGTGTAAGAGGCTGAACAGAATGGACGTGACAGCCATGGCTCTCTCTCCTCCGCTGGTGTCTATATGAGAGAGGAAATGCCTCCTGCCCTGTCTCCCCAATACAAACTCACATAGGCCGATAACTGGAGCAGCTCACGAGAATCAGTCCAATTTAAAAAAGAAAAAGAAAAAAAAGGCCATTATAAAAAATTAATAATTAATCACAGAGGTCCCAATTTTTCCCAGTAAATCAAAATCGTTTGGTGAAAGTTTGATAGATTCGAACTAATTTAGTTGGAGTTCATGCGAAGTTTAGTTTCTCCAAATGTATTTTGCTCACAGTACTTCCCGCTCCTCCGGGGATCGAGGTTGCCTCCTGCTTTTGAGAGAAAGAGAGAATGGGAGGATTAACATTGAGACAAATGGGCTGTAAAAAAGGAAGCTGCATGCAGTGGAAACAATGACATGGGATGAAAAGGAAACGGTCATAGGAGCTGAACTGAAATATAGGGCTTCCTGCTCATAACTCCGGTAAACTATTTTATTTGCCAAATAAAAAAGTTGTATTTAAAGCTAAAGGGATTTCATTAGGATTGATCAAGACAGCTTCCACGTGTTTCTGAAACAAGACCCCAAAGCTACAGTCTGGAGGAGTCAGATGCAAACAAATGTCCATATTGATGCTTTCTGTCACTGGCATGTTTAAGTTAATTCAGGACTTCGCCATGAAAAACGATACAGGATATAGGGTATTACATCTTCATAATGTCCGCCAAATGAGGATGAATAAGGCAGGTAGCAGGAAGAAGATCAGTTTGGTATGGACCTCTGGGAAATTCCCCTTAGACATCAGTGGGTTGGAAAAAATGGATGATCTGCAGGACTGTGCTGCTAGCCAGTATACCACTATACCAGTATATGAGTATACCAGTATATGAGCTTTTACCTGTGTAGTTTGACTCCAGTTTGGTGACTGACAATAAAGGTGTTGTTATTTATGGAATGAGCATTACAATGAAAGTATGACCATAAGACTGCTGTATGAGCTGAGAGAGAGAGAGAGAGAGAGAGAGAGAGACAGAGAGAGAGAGAGAGAGAGAGAGAGAGAGAGAGAGTGTGTGTGTGTGTGTGTGTGTGTGTGTGGGTTAACCTTTACTGTTCTTAATGTTTAGCTATCAGGTGATGCCTACTTTAGTGAAACAGCTGTGATTGGTGGGTTTAATCTAATCTCAGTTACCTCAGTGATGTCCCCCATCCCCCTTTTCCTTCAACATCCAAGCAAAGTTTCTGTTAAGTAAAATCATTTCCAGCATGTTGATTAATGCATTTCGCCATTTTTAACGACTTTAGTTTTCTTTTCATTTCACGTCACTCGGAGACAAAAGTATAATAAATAACACAACTGCTTTACAAAATATTTCATCACATGTAAATAAAGTACATGTAGATTTTAATACCTGTCTCTTATATGATGCTTATTCAGTGTGTGTGTGTGTGTGTGTGTGTGTGTGTCTGCTTGCATCTATGTGTCTGTATTCATGCCTGTGTGTGCCTGTGTTTGTGGTCTGCAGTGGAGAATGAAAGCCACTGTGACTTTGTGAAGCTACGGGAGATGCTGATCAGAGTAAACATGGAGGATCTCAGGGAGCAGACCCATGCCCGTCACTACGAACTCTACAGACGCTGCAAGCTGGAGGAGATGGGATTCAAAGACACAGACCCCGACAGCCAACCATTCAGGTAGAGAACGAGAGACATCGATACAAACACAAAGAGAGAGTGACACGGAGATACAAAGAGGGGGAAAGAGTCAAAGAAAGGAAATGACAGGGAGATATACAGAGAGAGCTGGCAGGAATAAAAAGAGAAATGCAAAGACGGTCGGATGAGGCGGACTGTGAGGAAGACCAAGAGAATGGTCGGGGCTCCTGTTCAGGGGGGTGGGGGAACTGGGGGGGAATAGCGTGATCCTCCCACGCGCTACGTCCCCCTGGCGAAACTCCTCACTCTCAGGTGAAAAGAAGCGGCTGGTGATTCCACAAGTGTCGGAGGAGACATGTGGTAGTCTACAGCCCTCCCTGGATCGGCAGAGGGGGTGGAGCAGCGACTGGGGCGGCTTGGAAGAGTGGGGTAATTGGCCAGATACAATTGGGGAGGAAAAAGGGGGAAAAATCCCCTCCCCCCAAAAAAAATTATACATTTGTTTATCCTCTAACCTGTCAGCCTTTTAGCCCTTACTATTATCTTCTAACGGACTGCAAAATCACAATGCATATTCAACTCCTCAACTATTGCTGCTCTGCTATGTGCATACACAGACACACACAGAAAAGGCCAAACAACAGAGACAGTGAAGCGTTGAAGGCACAGTGGCTATCCATTGTTCAAAGGCAATACCATATATATTTTTTTTCATCTTTTCTCTCTCTTTTGCTCCTCTATATTTCTCCTTTTATTTGTCTTCCCAGTCTCCAGGAGACGTATGAGGCCAAGAGGAAAGAGTTTCTCGGGGACCTCCAGCACAAAGAGGAAGAGATGAGGCAGATGTTTGTCAATAAAGTGAAGGAGACGGAAGCGGAGCTCAAGGAGAAAGAGAGAGAGGTTGGTCTTGGAGGCGGGGAGGAGGAGATCTCGGTCATATCTCACCAGGGGCCTGCGGTTAACTACAACAAGGGCCACATTCGCACATAGCATTCCATACAACTTCTCTCCAGATTTTATCCCAATTTTTATCTGCAGACAAAGACCCCTTTTACACCTAGTTATCCTCATGTGATCCTCGTTAAGATATCTAGTCTGGATGAGAGTAACATGCAGTAGTGCAAGGTGTAAATGCACACAGCATGCATTGCGATTGAAATGTGATAGGGTTTTCCAGACTTCCTCTGCATGTAGTCTGGCTCACGTTGTGGTTGGAATTTGGCCAGAAACACACAAGTGTAAATGCAATCCGTACAGCATGCTCGCATTTTTCAGAAAGTATCGCCTTGGGGCTGGAAATGTCATCCCCACCGCCAGGAATTTTTGTTTCACAAGAAGTTCTGTGGCCTAGTTTTTTTTTCCACACCTCTCTAGGGACAAAATGTTTTTGACAGGAATACTGAATGATGTATCTGGCTCAAAGAAATGGTTTACAAATGTTAAAGCCTGCTGTCACATTTCATCTCAAACCACCTGCCAAGGTGTTAGAATCAGTGTGATGACTATCTTTTTCCCAGTGTGGATTTAGTGGGAATTTACAATTTTTTCCCAAGCTGGTCAGAGCAATCAAGTGGTCCCAAACTGATCACAGCAAAACAACCTACATGTTGCAAGTTTCACCTGTGCTTCTTTGTCTCCCCCCCACCCCCCCAAATGAAAATAATTTTTAAATGTTCATTATTTATGACTATTTAACTTGGGATATTTTCATTTTTTCTGCAGCCTTTCTCACTCTCTTTCTCTTTCTCTTTCTGTGTCTCTCTTTCTCAGTTGCACGACAAGTTTGAGCAGCTGAAGCGGATGCACCAGGAGGAGAAGAGGAAGGTGGAGGAGAAGAGGAGAGACCTGGAGGAGGAAATGAATGCCTTTAACAGGAGGAAGGTGGCAGCTGAAACCCTTTCCTTATCTCAGCCTCTCAAGAAGGACAAAGACAAGAAAAAGTAAGGATGTCCCTCTTTTCTTCTCCTGCTTTCTAAGTCAGGACCACAGTTCACAGTTGGCTGGTAAATCCACAAAGTTTGCCGGGCACTTTGACAATTCTTTTTTAATCAAACGATATCACATCCAAAAACCAATAAACTAAACTGCCATACAGTTTTATCAACCAACTAGACTTTCAGTAGATAAGGACTTCGTCACACAGTAGTTTGTTCATACCAGCAGCCATGGAGCCATACATTTGTTGTGCAAATTTAAAGTGAACTTTTGAAAAGCCAAAAAAAAACAACAACCCCCAATCAGATATTACTAGCTTATATAAACTAGCTGTTTTTTATGTTAAACCAACTTTTCTGCTGGACTGCACCTTCAAAAACAGGAAGTGTTGACTGGAATTAATTGCCCTTGAGAGGAAAAAAAAAAAACTTTTCCATTGCAACTTATCTCATGAAAGGGCAAAACTCTTTTGATGGTCTTTTTTAGGTATTTAAGCATGTCCATTGAGCTTTACAACTGCAGAACCTGCATAAATTCACATCAACCTCAACTGATAGATACACATTTCTCTTCATGTTTCATACTTTTGGTTCCTCCTATTTCTTGCTGTATCTGCTTTTTCCAAGGCTTTAACGTCAGCGGTCTCCTGGATACCGCTGAGATCTTAAGTAAAATCTAACATTTATCAGCGCTGAGTGCCTTTGTGTGTGTTTAGGAAACTTTCTTCCCCATTTTCTTCTTAAGGTTGACATTTCTTGCTCTTTCACTCTTTGCTTTGCCTTGCTCTGATTCAACGCACTTTGGAGGGTGGCACTGAACTCTAGGCCACGTTAAGATCAGCTTACGTCAGTTAATGACCTAATTTGTAATCTTGATAAGAATATATGGCTGAATAGGAGAGACAGATACCCCACAAAGGATCAGCAGTGTAGTGATGTGCCTATCGTGTGCTTTTAAAGGCCTGAGTTCAAATCTCAACTCATGCTTGAGTCAAATTTTTTTGTGAACTTTTCATTATTATGAACATTTTGACTCAATTGTGTCCATAATTGATAGTTGCGCAGTTTAAGGAAACCAGCTTTTCCAAAGCTCAGAAACCAACTTTATTTGAAATTGACTGGCTCCATCTAGTGGAGGCTATTTGCACTGCATGACAGAGACAGATGAAAGATGGGACATCCATTTTGTGGCGTTGAGATTGCAAAAGTCCCCTCCCTGATTTTTGTGGTTGTTCTTTTTTATAAACATATACTCATACTGACTTGAGACTGAAACACTAACTATCAGAGATATTTATATCAAATATATGCAGTAGAAAGTAGAAATTAAAAGTACAAAACAAACGGACACTTTCTTGACGTTTTCATTGGTCTGCTGACCCACCAACCACAGGGTACATGTGCATAGCTACCGACATAACGTCCCATAATGTAGTGCCTGTAATTTTTAGCAATTATGTGTGACATACATTGCTAATGTCCTTCAGTCTGCCTATACTTTTGCAGGTATAGATGTGGCCATGAACACTCCATGGCATAATGAAGGCCCAGACATTTAGAAGATGTTTGAGACCCCTGACTCTAAAGTGGTCGCTGTGGAGGGGAGACGATCAGCATTAGTGTTAGCATTAGCACCCTAGGTAGTCCATGGGCCAGAGCCCAAAATTTTCTATTTCGGTACACTCAAGGTGGCAAAACTTACTTATAATTTTTGAAAGGATCCATGTCTGTAGATGATATTTTGGTATGATAACCATTCCTGAGTGGCAGCTGTATCACAGTTATCAGCTCATGAAGTTAACCACCCCCTAAAGTAAATTGCATTTTAGACGCTGGTGCATATCCTGGTTTAGCCTCATGGTCAGGACATTTTTCAATGTTCTATAATATTGTCTTTGGTATCATTTTAAAGGGGACCTTAGCTTTCATTCAAGCCCTGTTGTGGATATTTCTCACAAATATAGAGGTCACTTGAGCTCTTCAACCCGTCAATAACACACATCTTTCTGCAATGTTCGCCTAAACTATATACTTTCTTTTAGCCCTGTGGCATCTAGGAATATCAGGGACACAAAACACAAAAACTGGAATACTCACAGGACTGTAAAGATTCAGGAAATGTATAATATACCCATACTATTTCATTGTGTGAGGGGATTGTGAACCTTAAATTAGAAGGGCATTATTACTAAGAAACTAACTAGACCAAAGCCAGTTAGTCCATGGGTCAGACCAGATATCGATATCACCCAAGGTGACACAACTTCACTGGTGCCATTTTATTTGGTACACTAACAGAAGTAAAATAATACATGATAACCTTTCCAAATGAGCAGCTATTTCATTTTTCTTTCAGGAAACCTGTTTCTGTGCCTCTCACGATTGTGTATTTGCCCAGATTTTTACAAATATAGCATTTCAACACCCCTGGTACTGATTAGCCTAGCTTAAACTCTGGGACAGTTCTTAGTTGGCCAACAACCAAGGATAACCAGTACTGTGTACTTCCATTCATTGTGCTAAGCTAGGCTAACGTGCAGCCAGATAGCTTTCTACTAAACACATATAGAGGAAACTGGTATCTATCTTCTTGTCTCACTCTGGAGAAGATTGTAAGCTAATTTCCAATAATGTTAGCATGTTCTTTTAATGTATATGTTAATATGATTAGTTAAAGTGGCTACGAGGAACTTTCATCTTGTGTTGATTTTAGCGGCCTCATGTGGACAAAATACAGCTGTTGCATAGCAACTAGGTAATGTATCTATTTGTGGCTATGTAAGATAAATAATGGTAATATGACGCTGGTGAAGCAAAGTAAACTTTGTTTTAGTAGTGTTCATACAACTAAGTTACATGTATTTGTTTGTATGTGGCAGGTGAAAACTGACTGAATATGGCCACTGGTGAACAAACAAGTTTTTACCCAATACCAAAGCGCCCACGGGTGGAGTGCATTATCCACTGTTCTGATGATACAGATAAGCTGGTTTCACTACAAAGTGTCGACTCATGGAGAACTCTGCTCAGGGCAGCTCAGATACGAAATCATGCACCAGTTTTGAAACTGGCAAAAGACATTCCTGAGGGACAGATTCCAGCAATCTACTACCACAGAAAGTGTCGCAGTATCTTCACTATGAAGCAAATTCTTGATGGCCTCCTTGCAAAAGAAAAGAAAAGTTGTGTCTCTGCTGAAGAGAAACAATCTAAGAGAGTAGCTCGACATGCTCCAAGTACATCTAGGACTTATGATGCAGAGTGCATATTTTGTCAGAAAAACAGCAAATATTCCAAGAGACAGAATACGAGAGAAGTACTGGTGCAGTGTCGAGAACTGCGAGCTGATGCAAAGATCAGGAGTGCAGCCACAAAGAAAAGGGACAGCAGAATCCTTGCCATAGGAGTAGAGACCTTGTAGCAGCTGAAGGGCACTACCACAGGTCATGCTATAGACTTTACACCAAAGAAGAGGTTTCCAAAGGAGAGGTTGCCAGCAATGAAGATGATGATGCTGCAGCCCAGTATGAAGCTGCTGTGAATAAGGCATACAATGAGCTGTTCCTCTTCATCAGGATGGAGCTTTTTGGCAATCCTCAAGTGATGACAATGACTGATCTCTCTTCTAGACTGGTAGCTTCAATGAACTCCCAAGGCATTGCCCAAGTCAAGGAATCAACCAAGAAGCACATAAGGCGAAACCTGGAGAGTGAGTTTGCTGGAGCCTTGCAGATATTCCCTGATGAGAAAGGAAAATTCCTCCTCTATCCCGATAACTTGTCCATGAGGGAACTTGCCAAAGAAAATCAGTCTCTCAAAAGGGAGCTGCAGACCCTGAAAAGTGTCAGTGCACAAGATGTTATAGCCAAAGCAGCCATCAAATTGAGAGCAGACATTAAAAGTCAAGATGTTCCTCAAACCTGGCCGCCTGAAGTCAAACCAGAAGCAGAATGTCCTACCATTCCAGAGTCGCTCATTATCTTCCTGTACTCTCTACTCACAGGCTCAAATGATCCTGATCATGCATCCCAGAGAGTGCAGTGCCTTCTGCAGTCATTTGGCCATGACATAGTATATGCAGTGACATGTGGAAATACCAAGCCTTCCAAGCACATTGTTCTGCCATTCAGTGTCAAATCGTTGACAGGAAATGTAGAGTTGATAAACATCCTCAACCGACTTGGTCACAGTGTGTCCTATTCACAGATGGAAGAGATCAACACTGCCCTGTGTCTCCAGAAACTCTCATCATCAGGGAGTGGCATTGCCCTTCCAGCTAACATCCATCCTGGCATATTCACAACTTTAGCCTGGGACAATATCGACCGTCTTGAAGAAACTGTCAGTGGTGAGGGAACATCTCACAGAGTCAATGGGATTGCTGTGCAAGCAAAGCCAGTCAACCCACTTCCTGTCCAACCCATGCCCACTGTTCCCAAAACAAAGAAGAGAAGCATTGATGGACCCCCACCAATGTTACCAACTTACAATGCTGGACAACGGGTAGGGCCACCACAAAGCAAAAAGTCAGATGCCGATACTGCAGCCAATACTAAGCTTGCCAGAGAGAAAAACCTTCTTTGGGTCCTAGCACGCATGTCACAACAAGAAGAACAGTCAGTCAGCAGCTGGACAGGCTTCAACATCCTGACTCGAGGAGAGATGACGGTCATCCCCGACAATATAGGCTATCTGCCTACCATCAATGCTCCAGCGACACAAATGTCTACTGTCAACGAGGTGCTTAACCAGTCACTGAGCATCATGCAGTGCTTAGGCCTGAGGAAGATTGTCTGTGTCTTTGACCAAGCCCTGTATGCGAAGGCTGTCGAGATCACATGGAAACACCATGACAAGTTCCATGATATCATCGTTAGGCTTGGGGTATTCCACACCATCTGCACACTGCTGGCAATAATAGGAAAGCGTTTCCAAGATGCTGGACTCAAAGACCTCTGCATTGAGTCTGGCATGATTGCAGAAGGCTCAATTGCTGGTGTTATGGATGGCCGCAAGTACAACAGGGCAGTGCGACTACACCAGCTCCTGTATGAGGCTCTCATGCGACTGACCTTGAATGGTTTCCTGTCCTGGTTGGAAGAAACTCACAGGAATGACATGGTTCACCTGAATGAGACACTGAAGACCATTGACAGCCTTGGGAAAGAAGTCTCACAACATGCTTTGAAGGAGGTCCTCGAGAACAGCTCTTGTACACGCATCATGGATCTATTTGAAGTCTACTGTGAGTTCCTTAGAGGTGGAAACGGCAGCCTCTCGAACTTCTGGATGTCCTATTTGGACATGGTTGAAATCTTGTTGGGGCTCATCGGAGCATCCAGAGAGGGAGACTGGATGCTACACTTGGCTAGCATTCGAGCAATGATCCCATGGTGCTTTGCTTATGACAGGATGAATTATGCACGCTACCTCCCCTACTACTACGCCCAGAGGTCTGAGCTGCCCATCACACACCCAGATGTGTACACAGAATTCATGGAAGGAGGCTTCTCAGTCCAACTGGGCTCCACCAATCCCTTTGGCCGAATCCCTGTTGACCAAGCTATAGAAGAAACGGTGAACAAAGACACCCAAACAGCTGGAGGGACAAAGGGATTCAGCTTGAAGCCAGGAGCTGTGACCAAATATTATCTCACAGCTGAGTATAGAAGCATGTACCTCAGACAGCTGAGAGACCTGACAGGTCAAGGCAGGTGCAAATGGTCTCATCCAGATCTACAGAGTCCAAGGATCAAGAGAGATGAAGCAGACGTCCAGTCTCTCATGGACCTTATGGAGAATAACTGGCTCAATCCTATGTCCCCTGATGAGATTGATTTGGTTAGCCTCTCCACTGGCAACATGGCTCCACCTGATGTGACCATAGATCTCTTGAGAGCTCTTGAGAAAGGAGAAGAGGCCTACCAAGCATTCCAGCAAACAAGGTTAGATGCAGACCCACCACCTGTGAAATTCCACGACAAGATGACCAAGCAAAGTCTGAAAACATTCTCCAATGTCAGCACAAAACAAGCTCATGGAAAGAAAGCACAGGATGTGGTTCTGAAGGCAGATAGAAACCTTTTCAGTCACATGATCCTGGTGGCTGAAAGCAGGAAGGTGAATCTGAAGGATGTCCTTGCCTACCCATTGGGCCCACTACCATGGGCACTGGCAAATGCTGATGGGTCCTTACGAAAAACAAACAAGGCTGCACTTGCCAGAGAGCTTGAAAAGAATGTATCTCCTGCAGAAGACATCCCAATCCCATCTACTTCCATCATTGATGGGATGAGCCTGGTCCAAAAAATGAATGGCAACAACAAAACCTTTGCACAGGTGGCAGAGTCAGCCTTGACCCAGGTCCTCCATGAGGGAGCACAGAGTGGGAGGATTGATGTTGTTTTTGATGTCTATCACCAGACTTCGATCAAAGATGCTGAACGACTGAACCGGGGTGGAGACATCACTCTCCAGTACAAGAATCTTGCAGGGGGACACCACGTCCAGCAGTGGAGAAAATTTCTGTGCAGTTCCTCCAACAAGACCAGTCTCATCAAGTTTCTGGTGGAAGAGTGGAAACTCCCACGATACAGAGCTATGCTGCATGGCAAGGTGTTGTACATGACCTGTGAGGAAACCTGCTACAAGTTAACAGAAGATGGGTGTGAGGAAGCAGCAGAACTGCACTCCACACATGAAGAAGCTGACACCCGTCTGCTCCTGCATGCATTGCATGCAGCAAATGCGGGCTCAAAGTCAGTTATCATCACAGCTGAGGACACTGATGTCATGGTGCTTTGTCTTGGCTTCCAGAAGGACATCACCTGTCCCATCTACCAGAAGTGTGGGACTCAGAACCGCACACGGTTTGTCGACATCACCAAACTGGCAAGTTCACTTGGAGACAGCATCTGTGACAGCCTAATTGGCTTACATGCCTTCACAGGCTGCGACACTGTCAGTGCATTCGCTGGTCGAGGGAAGCTGAATGCCCTGAAGATAGCGAGAAAGCACACTTCCTGCCAAGAGACTTTTAGTCAACTGGGACAGACATGGAATGTGAGTGATGAGCTGTTCCAGAAAATTGAGCAGTTCACCTGTCGGATGTATGTTGCTAATAGCAGCACTGCTGAGGTGAACAAACTGCGTTACCAGCTCTTCTGCACCAAAAGGGGAGAGGTTGAGTCCAGCCAGCTGCCACCATGTAGAGACTGTCTCTTTATGCATGTTCAACGAGCCAACTATCAGGAAGCAATATGGAAGTGCTGTCTGCAGGCTAACCCTGTGGTGCCAAGCCCTACTGAGTATGGATGGACAGACGATGAAGGCAAGCTGGCCATTTACTGGATGCGCTCCCCACCTGCACCAGATGTGGTCTTGCAAATGCTAACATGCAAGTGTGTGCATTCATGCAAAATGCCAAGCTGCATGTGCCTGTCAAATGGACTTCCATGCACAGACATGTGCAGGTTACAGACCTGCAGTAACCAAAAACAGCAGGATGGTCCAGAACTGGACTTTGAACTTGGGGAGTCAGATGATGAGAGAAACGAGCAGTTTGATGAATGACAGTGTGATGATTCTGATGGTATTACTGTGGTAGTAGTCTATTGATGCACAGGATGTTGATTCTGGACTTGGTTACCCAGAGCTTGATAACAATAATGTAACCATATTCACATATACCCATTACCCTACCCATTACCATTACATATACCCACTAATGATATGGGATTACATGTATCATTGACTAAGTATATGTAAATGTCAATGTTGTTTAAAATATTAAAATAGTTCATTACCTCACTATGGTATTCCTTTTTATCATGTATTTTGATTGTGTATTTCAACAAATGTATAGAGACCAGTTTGGGACCTAACTGGCTTTGGTCTAGTTCTCATTTAAGGCTCACAATCACCTCACACAATGAAATAGTATGGGTATATTATACATTTCCTGAATCTTTACAGTCCTGTGAGTATTCCAGTTTTTGTGTTTTGTGTCCCTGATATTCCTAGATGCCACAGGGCTAAAAGAAAGTATATAGTTTAGGCGAAAATTGCAGAAAGATGTGTGTTATTGACGGGTTGAAGAGCTCAAGTGACCTCTATATTTGTGAGAAATATCCACAACAGGGCTTGAATGAAAGCTAAGAAGGTCCCCTTTAAAATGATACCAAAGACAATATTATAGAACATTGAAAAATGTCCTGACCATGAGGCTAAACCAGGATATGCACCAGCGTCTAAAATGCAATTTAGTTTAGCGGGTGGTTAACTTCATGAGCTGATAACTGTGATACAGCTGCCACTCAGGAATGGTTATCATACCAAAATATCATCTACAGACATGGATCCTTTCAAAAATTATAAGTAAGTTTTGCCACCTTGAGTGTACCAAAATATCGTCTGGCCCATGGACTAAGGCAGCAGCCATGACAGCTGGACGTCACCACTTTCTTGAAAATTCATATAATGCTCAGTCACTGTATTCTTCCCATGATGTTTTGTCTTACAGAAACCAAATTTCATTGAAGAATAGCTGGAATTATATAGAAAAGAAATCAAGTGTTTTCAATAGGTTTTCAGTGGAAATGGCCCTCAGAGGTTATTGTTTGTTTAACTTCACAAACAGCAACCAGTGAGCACAGGACAAGGGTGGGACTTTACAAAGAGTGAATTACAATCGAAATTAGAAATGTTCGGCTGTAAAGGACTTTCTCTGCTGTGACTAAAAGGATTAAAAGAAGATAATGCTCTTCCTTTTTAGGTTAGTTTGGATAATTTAGGTTAGAGATTGCTTAGTTAAACTATTTTTAAAATCTCATAGGCCTACACGTACTGGCTTGAACTCACATGATACTGCATTTCACAACTTTTGCTACTTCTTTAAACGGCATCTTTGTTTCTTCAGATCCCAACAATGTTTTGAAAATAAACACAGCACCACAATTTCTTTGTTGAAGTTTGAATGTTTTGTTGACCATGTTAGATGATCATTGCACTGATCTGTTTTAATTTATCCCACACTGTTGTTTGTTCATTCTATTTATTTGTTCATTTATGTTTATAATTGTTTTTCAGTTAATTTATGGGCGCTGCATACCCCCGCCCACACATGCGACCATGGATTTGTCTTCCATCACCATAGCAACGACATTTGTTTATTTTCTTGACATTCCATCATGACATTGTGCACATGGACCAAAGGCACTGAGGATGATGATGCTGATGCTGATGATGAAGCCACAGGGGAAAAGTAGTGGAAAAAATGGAGAGGAAAAAGAGAACAGGTGCTCACTTGCCAACAGTGACATCTCATTTATTCAGGATCACTCACTCTATGACTTGGGACACTTTTTATGCATTCATTGGCTTTGTTTTTCTATAATTGTGATTTTAAGATTTTCTTCTGTTGTTTTTGTTTTCTTTTTCACCTATCAGCTATTCCCAGTGGAGACAGAGGTTCAAACTCAATGATGGACATTGATGATTCATAAATCTTTGGTACTGTAGTGCAACACACCTGGACTGTACATTTCAAACTGTTTGACTTATGTGTAAGAAGCAAAAAAACAAAAAGCCGTGTGCTTTAACATAACAGGGTTGGCTATTGGCTAACAGGGGTGGCATGGTGGTGCAGTGGTTAGCGCAGTCACCTCACAGCAAGAAAGTCCTGGGTTTGAGCCCTGGGGTAGTCCAACCTGGTGGGTCATCCCAGGTCGTCCTCTGTGTGCAGTTTGAATGTTCTCCCCTTGTCTGTGTGGTTTTCCTCCGGGGGCTCCGGTTTCCTCCCACAGTCCAAAGACATGTAGGTCAGGTGAATCGGCCATACTAAATTGTCCCTAGGTGTGAATGTGTGTGTGTGTGTGTGTGTGTGTGTGGGCCCTGTGATGGACTGGTGGCCTGTCCAGGGTGTCTCCCCGCCTGCCGCCCAATGACTGCTGGGATAGGCTCCAGCATCCCTGTGACCCCGAGTAGGGTAAGCGGTTTGGATAATGGATGGATGGATAGATATTTGAGTTAAGATTATGCAGCACAGCTGTTAAAGCAAGCCCGTCCCAGAGGCCTCCCATACTGTTGGAAACTGTTTGAAATGTATTTAAGTCCAGGTCTGGTCTGTCAATTTTGGCTAATTGTAGTTTCAATAAAGCCCACTGAGGCAAATTTGTAATTTGTGATAACGGGCTATACAAATAAAACTGACTTGACTTTCAGACCACGTTACATGTTGACAGATCAACGTTTTACAGTCGATACTAATAACCGTAAACCAGATACTGTACTGATTATGTCCCAAATAGGCTGCAGTCATTTATAGCAAAAAGAAAAGCAAAAAAAACAAAAACAAAAAGCAAAACCTCATTAAGTACCTGTATACTGTATATATATATATAATTATTATTTTTTGCATATACTTAGGTACAGATGAGCCTGAACTTAATCTTAAGTCGTAAAAAAGAAATATATGCAATTTTCTGGTTCTGTTTCATATTAATTCAAAATTACTTGTATGTGAATATTTTATAGAGCTTACCTGGCTTTTTAATGATAATAGCAATATGCAAAATGTATTAGGTTTTGTTCATGTTAATGTAGGAAGTACATATGATACTGTACGATGGCCATTTAATGACGTAATGACAGGGACGTCATTGTAAACCCTGCATGATAGATTGTGTGGTGTGACAGGTCACACAGCAGCCCGTTTATACATTTTAAGATACTGAAAAATAAAGTGATAATGTCTCAGCTAACGTTGGATGTGTTCACACCCAGAACAGAAGTTGAGGAGAGTGCAGCTGTTTTTACTGTCGTCGGAAATAAATGTAAAACCCCCTCACATTGATGTCTGTATGCCATGATTTGTTAGATGATATTTCAATGGGAGGTAGATGAAGACATCACACAACAGGAAGCACACACACACACATATGGCTCCCCTACCACTCTTGTTCTGTGGCTGACTTCCTTACTAATACACACATCACACTCACTTTTCTTCATAAGCACCTTTCACTTACACACATCAGTCGCTGACATTCACTCACAAGCACTCACTTACAAACCTCACACCTCTCCCCCCTCCAACCATCGCTTACAGATGTACACACATCTCTAATCCTCTCTCTCTTTCTCTCACACACTAATATCCCCAAACACAATCACTCACTCTCTCATTTGCATACTTAGCCCTCACAAGCACCCAGCACTCATCCACATCTGCTGTTTGTGACCTAATACAGATGCTCTTTGGGCACCAGCAGTAGCGCTAACATCTGTCTGCATGCACTGTGGTATTCCCTCCTGTCTGGGGAAATTTGCCCGGAGAGATGAACCATCCACTCTGCAATCAACAGTGTTGTAAGATCAGCGGCCTCCCTGCTTTCACCACCATGCTGTTCACCTCAGCTGTGTGTGTGTGCGTGCGTGCGTGTGTGTGTGTGTGTGTGCATGCAAGTTTAAAAACGGCAAGTGATATTTGAGGTTTTGTGAGGCATAATGAGTAAATCTAAGTATGGGTTTCTGAATTGTAGCTATTGAAACAACTCAAACCTCCCAAATTTCTGCGTTCAGAAACACAGGAGCTGGCCGGTGGCCGAGTGTTTTTCTTGTTTGAAGGCTCTCACTTGCAGTCCTTAGTGAACTATGCAAAGATCACAGCAAACAGGTATCTGTTGAAGACATTTGCATATAGTAAGTGGATGGTGAACGTGCTACATGTATTGTTTGTCTTTCTATATGAATTTGCTTGACTTGCCTGTTTTTATTTATTTGCATCGCTCAATGTTGGAGGTCAGTAATTGAGTAGAAATTTACTCAAAAGTCCTTTCAAGTTTTTTGACAGCCACATCAGGAATTAGCCTTGCAAGGCTCAAACAAAGAGAACAGACACAAGCGCATCCTTTTTGAGTAGGAAAAACCAAAATTAAACTTATCTATGGCAGACTATTTACAAATAAGAGTATGAAATATGAAAATGAGTTGGGAAGTCAGCTTTACACAGTACATAATGCAGGAGCTGAGACCAACAACAGGATAAATTATGATTTATAAATGGTACGAGAGGAAGTTTGGGCTTTAGAGAGAACAGAAGGGAGTTTGTTTAGCGTGTGCAGATGGAGAAAAGGAAGTGTCTGTACAAAGATGCAGTTGGCCAACAGTGTGCGTGTTTGTGAAAGGTGCAGCTGAAAGACAAATGCTGCCTACATGCAGCTGGTCCTCGTTGCCCTGTCTGAGCGTCGACCACAAAGCAGACAGAAACCACCCGGGGTACATTCAGTGCTGCAGCTCTGCCATACCTCACCTCCATTTTCCCATCACACCCAACCTTTCCCCTTACTCTTTATTCTATGACGTAAACAGTTGAAATGGTTTGCAGTGGAGAAGGCTTTACCTATGTTTTTTTTCAAGTCTCATTCTGGAGCCTGGACTTATGAAGCATACACATTCTTGCATTGCAATTCATTGCAATTCTAAAAATAAATAAATAAAAATAGTCAAAAAATATAACTAAATTTATAAATATTATATATATATATATATATATATATATATATATATATATATATATATATATATATATATATATATATACACTACCGTTCAAAAGTTTGGGATCACCCAAACAATTTCGTGTTTTCCATGAAAAGTCACACTTATTCACCACCATATGTTGTGAAATGAATAGAAAATAGAGTCAAGACATTGACAAGGTTAGAAATAATGATTTGTATTTGAAATAAGATTTTTTTTACATCAAACTTTGCTTTCGTCAAAGAATCCTCCATTTGCAGCAATTACAGCATTGCAGACCTTTGGCATTCTAGCTGTTAATTTGTTGAGGTAATCTGGAGAAATTGCACCCCACGCTTCCAGAAGCAGCTCCCACAAGTTGGATTGGTTGGATGGGCACTTCTTTGAGCAGATTGAGTTTCTGGAGCATCACATTTGTGGGGTCAATTAAACGCTCAAAATGGCCAGAAAAAGAGAACTTTCATCTGAAACTCGACAGTCTATTCTTGTTCTTAGAAATGAAGGCTATTCCATGCGAGAAATTGCTAAGAAATTGAAGATTTCCTACACCGGTGTGTACTACTCCCTTCAGAGGACAGCACAAACAGGCTCTAACAGGTACTATTTAATGAAGATGCCAGTTGGGGACCTGTGAGGCGTCTGTTTCTCAAACTAGAGACTCTAATGTACTTATCTTCTTGCTCAGTTGTGCAACGCGGCCTCCCACTTCTTTTTCTACTCTGGTTAGAGCCTGTTTGTGCTGTCCTCTGAAGGGAGTAGTACACACCGGTGTAGGAAATCTTCAATTTCTTAGCAATTTCTCGCATGGAATAGCCTTCATTTCTAAGAACAAGAATAGACTGTCGAGTTTCAGATGAAAGTTCTCTTTTTCTGGCCATTTTGAGCGTTTAATTGACCCCACAAATGTGATGCTCCAGAAACTCAATCTGCTCAAAGAAGTGCCCATCCAACCAATCCAACTTGTGGGAGCTGCTTCTGGAAGCGTGGGGTGCAATTTCTCCAGATTACCTCAACAAATTAACAGCTAGAATGCCAAAGGTCTGCAATGCTGTAATTGCTGCAAATGGAGGATTCTTTGACGAAAGCAAAGTTTGATGTAAAAAAAATCTTATTTCAAATACAAATCATTATTTCTAACCTTGTCAATGTCTTGACTCTATTTTCTATTCATTTCACAACATATGGTGGTGAATAAGTGTGACTTTTCATGGAAAACACAAAATTGTTTGGGTGATCCCAAACTTTTGAACGGTAGTGTATGTAGGGTGGCATGGTGGTGCAGTGGTTAGCGCGGTCGCTTCACAGCAAGAAGGTCCTGGGTTTGAGCCCCGGGGTAGTCCAACCTTGGGGGTCGTCCCGGGTCATCCTCTGTGTGGAGTTTGCATGTTCTCCCTGTGTCTGCGTGGGTTTCCTCCGGGTGCTCGTTTCCTCCCACAGTCAAACACACGTAGGTCAGATGAATTGGCTGTACTAAATTGCCCCTAGGTATGAATGTGTGTGTGTGTGCGTGTCTGTGTGTTGGCCTTGTGTCATGGCCTGGCAGTCTGTCCAGAGTGTCACCCTGCCTGCCGCCCAATGACTGCTGGGATAGGCTCCAGCATCCCCACAACCCTGGGAGCAGGATAAGTGGTTCAGATAATGGATGGATGGATGGAAATATATATACATATATATATATATGTGTGTGTGTGTGTATATATATATATATGTGTGTGTGTGTGTGTGTATATATATATATATAAATAAAAAATTAAAAATAGTCAAGAAAAATTTGAATTGCAAGTGCAAGTGCACTTAGGGCCATACAGAGACATAACAACATAAAACACTAGTCTAGCTTATGTATTCATATGCTGCACGTGAAATAATGCATAATTATGTAACATTTTGAAAAATGGAAATGGCTATCTATCTATCTATCTATCTATCTATCTATCTATCTATCTATCTGTCTGTCTGTCTGTCTGTTCTTGCTGCGCTGAGCTTACCAAGCTACTGATGTAGTTATCATCATCGATCATTGTAAAAGTTGGAAAATACTCAAGTTTGGAAAGAGTCATGTGGGAACTGCATTGCAAAAGCCGGAAGGGTAAAAATGTCTCTTGAATCTGAAGTTTGGTTTTAGCTATTGGAAAAAAATATTTTGGAAGACGAAAAACTGGTCTTTATTTCAATATCTCTTACAGATAGAAGAGCCTGTTGAGTGTGCCATTTAACTAGTGATAGGTGACTTGTCAGTCCATCTTTCGTAGGTGCTTTGGGGAAAGTGCTGTTGAAAAAATTAAAAGCCAGTCTGAGGTCAAGTTACCTGTGAAATAAGGCACCCTTAGTAGAATTGACTGTTTTATTGTCTGCCCCCAACTTTCTTCTAACCCTTTGATAAGCTGCAAAGAGTGCGGTTTAATGAAGTGGGAATACAGAAGGTAACGGGAAAGGAAATCAGGCCACAGTATTTAGACCCTCCCCCGGTGACTGTTGTGTCTTTACTGGAGGCCTTGCCAAGACTATTATTATTCTGTCCGCCACCTGCAGCTGACGGTGGATCCCATCCAATAACACAATCTGTTCAGACCTTTCACCACCCCGACACCTCACACCAGACCAGCCTGCCAACAGCTGCAGAGAACAACGCTTTGGACCGTCACCTAAAATGTCTCTCAGACGTCGGTATTTTTTCCGTACATAGCGTTCAACTGCACAACTGTACATCTTTTGACTCAAGTTAAGACTAATCAGCAGAAGTGGGTCATTGAATTTTGTAAAGAAAAGAACCGCTGCAACAAAAATATACAATTTTGTTCCATATATTTCACAGTGAACTTCCAAAATTTTGCCTTTTGATGCAGATTTTCAGGGCAAACTCCCCCATTGAACTCCTGAGTGAGCTTTCAATAACCATAAATAGTATTTATGATTATTTGATACTTGTGCCTCAATCACGACCATCTGCTGCTCTCATAAAATGATTTTAAATGCATGCTGTTGTCATACCATATCTGAATTCATCTTCATAGAATAGTGCTTACTTTATTTTCAGACCCTGAATCATCCAAAAGTATGTTGCCAAATGTAAAATGAGGGGATGAAAATTGTGAAAACAACATTTGGATAATAAGTGGTTATTTCCATGAGTCTAGATTTGTGTGTTTATCTTGGGAGTGCTTGCCAAGCACACATACCCTTTATTCCAGAAATATCCTGCCTAAAACCCAGGTAGAAGCCGCGTAGTCATCGTGTGGACCGCTGGTTACTCAGCGTCTATCAGAGCAACTAAGGTTTCGTAAAAAGAACTTCAGTTTTTGAAGGAGGAAGTGGTTTGTGTTCACACCACACCACCCAGATTCTCCCAAACCGGCCTCGGGATTTGAACCAGCAACCTTCTAGCGAGAAGCTGGCGTCTCTGAGCTATTGTAACTGACAAAGAAGAAGAAGAAGAAAATGAAGGTTTTTGAGTCATAGCTTTATTTCTATGATAAAAAAACGAAAACAAAAAACAGTTAAGACATAGCTGCCTCAATATTGGACAAAGGAAGGAAATAAAACTTGATTTAATTTGGTCTGTGGTGTAACAACGAATATGAACAGGGAGCGGATTCAGTGTTGATATAGAGATAAACCATTTTATATTAAAAGGAAATGAAGGAAGTGGAGAACGCAGAATCAAATTCTTACACATTTTCATTCTGAATTTCTCTGAACACAAGACAGTTACCGTAGCTAAACAATGACTGAAGAACACAGTACATTCAAATATGATGACCTTAAACTCGTTTTTGCATTCAGAGGGTTTTCACCTGCATTGCCGGTGTGTGTAAATATACTCAACAAAACCATCCCGAATTGTTACAGAGTTGGAAAAAAATGGATTCGCTAATGCTACAAAATCAGTTGAGAATACAGCTTAGACTGGAGTGTTTGAGTTTCTGGGGTCGTGTTTGGCCTCAGAAATTTCTTTCAGTAAAGGAAATGGAAACCAAACATCTGACATGCTATTAAGAGTAACTTCACTCTGTACAGTACACCAGCTATTCCTCTGGGCCTGTATTGTACGGATAAAACCTTTGGAGTGTTGATACCGGAGCACTGGCCAGATGACCTCATCACCTATTGGTGACAGGTGGTCAGCACTTGGGTTCAATTATTAGCGGCATTTTATCAATACTAGCCAAGACGTGTTATGACTGAATGTGTCTTTAACACATTTACAGAAGAGCGTGCACTCTTCCTCTTCTAGCTGATTTTATAATCATTGCATAAAGTAATAAACAGGGCCTGAAGTGTGAATCACACCAAAAATGTGCAGCCCTCAATCACATGAAATTAAAGCATAGCATTATTGTCCAAAAAGCATTTTGTACAAACAGTTTAGGAATATCAACACATAATTGCATGAGAGCTCAAAAATGTTAGGTAAAAAGATTAAAATAATTAAAAAATTAGTCTTGAAAAATACTTAAAAATCATATGTGTGTGTATATATATATCTATAAATATAAAAAAGCTTGTTTGAATATCAAAGTGCCGAATATGTCTGAGGAGAAATCAAAAACCAAGATACCTCACAGCAAAACAAAGACAACAGAAATTAACGCTTTGCAAACAAGGTAATCTTAATTTTGATTAAAAACTCAGGAGAACATGAATCCCAACTTGCTAGTTTTCATCCTTTACCCTCATTTTTGCCAATGAAAATGACATGAACAAGTGCACAGAAAATCACAGTAACTATGAGACAAGGTAAATATTTTTTCCATTCTCTTCAGCTTTACAACTGCAACACAGTATAAACCGATCAGCCAAAACATTAAACCACCTGCCTAATATTATGTAGGTCCCGCTTGTGCCGCCAAAACAGCTCTGACCTGTCGAGGCATGGACTCCACAAGACCTATGAAGGTGTCCTCTGGTATCTAGCACCAAAATAGCAGCAGATCCTTTATGTCCTGTAAGTTGCAAGGTGGGGCCTCCATGGATTGGACTTGTTTTTCCAGCACATCCCACAGATGCTCGATTGGATTGAGATCTGGGTAATTTGGAGGCCAAGGCAACACCTTGAACTCTTTGTCATGTTCCTCAAAGCATTCTTGAGCATTTTTTGCAGTGTGGCAGGGTGCATTATCCTGCTGAAAGAGGCCACTGCCATCAGGGAATACTGTTGCCATGAAGGGGTGTACCTGGTCTGCAACAATGTTTAGGTAGGTGGTTCATGTCAAAGTAACATCCACATGAATGCCAGGACCCAAGGTGTCCCAGCAGAACATTGCCCAGAGCATCACACTGCCTCTACTGGATTGCCACAGGATCTCTTTCCCAGGTAAACAACACACACACACCTGGCTTCATGATGTAAAGTAAAATGTATTTCATCAGACCAGGTCACCTTCTTCCATTGCTCCATGGTCCAGTTCTGATGCTTACATGTCCATTGTAAGTGCTTTTGACGGTGGACAGCGGTCATCATGGGCACTAATGGGCACTGTGGCTACACAGCAAGCTATGATGCACTGTATGTTCTGACACTTGTCTATCATAGTCAGCATCAACTTTTTCAGCAATTTGAGCTACAGTAGCTCTTCTGTGGGATCAGATCAGACAGGCTAGCCTTCGCTCTCCACATGCATCAATTAGCCTTGGGCGCCCATGACCCTATCGCTGGTTCACAGGTTGTCCTTCCTTGGACCACTTTTGGTAGGTACTGACCACTGCATACTGGGAACACCCAACAAGACCTGCTGTTTTGGAGATGCTCTAACCCAGTCATCTAGTCATAAAAATTTGGCCCTTGTCAAAGTCACTCAGATCCTTATGCTTGCCCATTTTTCTTGCTTCCAACACACTAACCTCAAGAACTGACTGTTAACTTGCTGCCTAATATATCCCACCCCTTGACAGGTGGCATTGTAACGAGATAAATGTTATTCACTTACCTGTCAGTGGTTTCAATGTTTTGACAGATCAGTGTATATGTTTCTGACTGGAATTACGGCTGAAATCAGTAGAACTATGTCACTGAATTTCTTAAATTGTTTTTGGTGTTCGGTTTAACCACCTTGGTTTCACCGAAGGGGTGGGGCTAACCGCACCGGGACAACTCGAATTAAGTACAGTAAATGGTTGACTGCAGACACTTATTCCACAATTTTGTTTCTCATACGTGCCTTTTTAAACACTTGGTTTGGAACAGAAATTCACCAATATGCCGGCCAGCAAAATCTACCGGCTGATTAATGGACATATTCAGGGAGGCCAACTGCCTCACCTAGCTTGGGTGCTAGGATCACAATTAAGAGGTCAGTGCTTAAGTTGATATCTACAACTTCATGATCCGATTCGGGCATGAACAAATGCACAGAGTAAACTATTTAATAACCACAACTACACTTGAGCTCACTAGAGGGCAGAGAACCCCCCCCCCTTCCTCCTATTGAACTGTTCCCCAATTCGTTCAACCATCAGACACCCAGTAGCACCAGGAGATTAGGGACTGTGGTTTAAGAATCATTTTCAATTGAGATAGGCTGTGGCAAAGCTTGAAACTGAGGACTACTGGGTAAAATGAAGAGAAAAAACACAGTTTGCTCTCATACACTAGAAGAAACAACAACAAAGAAAAAAAAAAACTTGGTTCCAACTGTTGGCAGGATTGCCCCTTTCGCCTGCTTTACGAAGTTATCCATAAATTATGGCCGTAGTATACCTGCTAATGTAGCCTTAACATAATTGATATGTTGTGTTAGATTCAATGCAACATCCTAAATCTAAACTGGGGGGGGGGCACTCAGAAACCAGGTGTACACTTCAGGGACACAGGTAGGTTGACAAAACGAGCACCACTGGTTCATGGGCGATGGAGTGGTGGACAGGGGGACACATCTTTCTCCTGGGCATCACACGGACCCTCCCTATCAATTTCCCCTGGCTCTGAGGTAATCTCCTCATTGTACAAATACCTAAAACCGTCATAATACTCGTCCAGGTCGCCCACCCCCACGCTACCACTCCCTCCCCCTGTTCCCCTCCTCTGGTCCTGCCTGAGGTGGTGTGTGGGGCTCCAGGTGCTCTCCTCCATGTCCTCCTGGATCTGACTGCTGTCGAAGATGTAGACTGCGTTGGCTGGCAGAGTGAACTCCAGGCTGTTCAGGTATTCGTCCACCATCTCCTTACAGTGGATGAACTCGGAGCTCTCAACCTGAGAGATGGAAATGTGACAAATAATAAGCTAATCCTTCTTTTTATATAAAGTGGCAAAAAACATGAGTGTAAAAGTGTACCAACATGGTAATTATCTGCCATTATCAGCTGTAAATGTTGGCAGCCTTCTAAAGCAACATTAAGTAGACACTTCCCTTTCCAAAGGAACACCAGAATTTTAGCACCATTTACATCTGGCATTCTATGCTTGTATCCAGATGTTAATTTATCCACAATGCAATTTACACCTTTAACCAAAAACTTTTGTATGGTACACAGAAATACATCTAATTGCACTTCCCAAGTGATTTCAGCATGCTAGAAAAAAAAATCCTTTTCCTTAATGAATCCTACATTTTATTGGGAATATGATGTTTTGGGGGGAGTAGGGCATTTACGTGCCTGTTTTGGAGAAAGAAAAAAAAACAGTTTACACTTTGTGGCTTCAAATCAAACCACCACCTGAGGTGGCTAATGGAATCAGATTACATTAGTTTCCAATGAGTCTTGGGTATATTAACCTCCCCCAGATGTTTGTGCGATTAAGTGCATGGACCTGCTGTTTAATCACTGAAGAGGCATTTGAATGGCTGGGTCCTCATGAATAAAAACAAAATCCAACAAGTAAGCCTCTCTCACCTGTGCTCTCTTCAGCAGGTCCATAAACACAGAGAACCAGTCTGGTGTGAGCGCCTCTAGCTCCAAGGTGATGATGGCCAAGGCCAACGTCGAGCCCTTGAACTGCCACAGCTGGTGGCAGGCCATACAGTGCTGCACCTGCCTCGTCCACAGTGCCACCTGGAAGCCTGGAGGCCTCTTCTGACAGTTCGGGCTGCCGGGGAGCAAACCAGGGTCTGAACCCGAGCCCCAGCTGACACCAGAACCAACACCGATGGACGGAATGAGCTGGGGGTGACTGGAGATGAGTAAGGCATGAAACTGGGATGGGGGGGGGGGGGTGAGGTGAGTTAACACAAAAACACAGAACAGAGACCAAAATGTTAGCATGATGATGTCCTGGTGTTTCATTTTATGATCGGTCGTCATTTACCGCTAAACCTTTCATAATTCAGACCATGCATCGACAGGAAATATAAGAACACATGCAAAATCCAACCTTAAACATCTACGTAGAAAAAAAAAAAGCTCAACCTTTGCTTCATCTATTTGATCCAGTTCCCATGGACCAAATGGATCCATGATCTCAATACATGTTCAAATACATACATACGGATGTGATATAGTAGACATCAAAAGGTTTCATGTTATTTTTCCCCATCAGTCATCAGCTCCATGACAATAAATCATCTGCTTACTTAATACATAATTCTCTTCACATGCTCATCTTTATCCTCCTCACATGCATCAAAAACTACAGGATGGTCTGAGTGTGGAGCTGAGAACCTCACCTAACCATAAGGTCCTATGCCATATTTTCATGTATGATATGAGAAGGAAGAAGACAGATGAACTGTAATCATTTTCTCCATCCTTGTCTGAGGATAACCTCGTATTAACCTCTTTGCCATTGTACATGCAGCAAGTTCTTCTGTGGTCCCCATTAAAAGTTTACCTTTGATTGTCACATACTGATGAAAAAAAAACCCTACAACTGTCCTTCAGTGTATCCAAACTAGCTTATATTATCATTGTTAGCATCCTGTACTGAAACAAAGGGGCAGGAGTAGCTCAGGCTAACACCGATGCTTGTTAGTTTGAACGTAGAGTTTTAAAATTTTGTTAAAACTACTGGTCTAGGTCCGCGGTGGTGTAGCGGTCTAAGCATCGGCTTTGTGTCGATGCAGTTGCCCACTGGAGACCGGGGTTCGTGCCCCGGTCTCGTCAGATCCGACTATGGTCGGACTCGATGAAGCAGCAATAATTGGCAATGCTGTCTTCGGGGGGGGGGGGAGTCGGCTTGTGTTCGTCACATGAATGCGTCTCTGTGTGTGTCGGAAGAAGCAGTGGTTCAGCCTGGATTCGCATTGTCACGAAAGTGGCGAGGCCTCTCCTTTGAGACTGCCGGCCGGAGAGATGCAGTTGGCAAATGCATGCAGTATGAGGGTGGGAGTTTGAACTAAAATAGGGATCGATTGGCCACTAAATTGGGAGAAAATCAGAAATACATTTTTATTAAAAAAAAAACAAACTACTGGTCTAATAATGCTAAAGAGTGAACTCAAATAACCAAGGTGTCAAAAACGTTTCTTTTTTTAAGTTCCTTCTTTTATCAAAGTTATATTGAGCCCATTTTTTTTCTTGCTCTGTAGCAAAAGTAAGCCATTGTATTTGGGCAGAAAGGGAACTGAATGGATTCTCCTGGAGGAGGTAGAATCAACATTGTGATGTTGGGCCCCAAATTCCTCAACTATAACCATCCTCGTTTACCTGGACATGTTAAAAAAAAAAAAAAAAAAAAAAAAATCCTGCCAGAGATAAGTAGCAAAATGAAGGCTAGAGAAGCATTTATCATTCAAACAGTCTCAGGTTCCAAGTGTCACTTTACTTCATGGAGAATTTTTACATTACATGGTTGACTCTGCCTTTTGAAAAAGAGAAGTATAAAAAAAAACCAGCTGGTCATTGAAACCGAGTTGATGAGGATGACAAGGCATCTCTGTAAATCCAGTTAATTACTCATATCATTGTGTCATAGTGAAGCGAGTCAGCTCAATATCTGGAATATTGCTGGATTGTATTGTTTGCCATTTTAAAAGACAATGGATGAAACTATTTAGGTAATTTAACCAATTTTTTCAGAGGCAATGTAAATGTTATAGACGTACAGTATAGTGGGAAAGTATTTATTTGAAAAGTATTGCAGGAAAAATGTATTTTTATTTTAATAGGATTTTTTTTAGCAATTAGTTTTTTTATGTTAAGAGGCTTGGATTTTGTAATATCTATAGTTAAGTGTTAGGAGAATATAGTGTAAGTCTTGATGAATTCTCGATAATAACTCCACAAACTGTATATTTTTGACACATTTATCACTTAGACTCACAAACCGTAAAACCGGTGTTGCAAGTATGAAATTAATTCATACACCAGCCTCGGCAAGCTGAAACTTCTTGATGAAAATGTCGTATTGGTTTTCATGCCAGTGTTTTAGTGATTATAGATTGTGGCTCCAAAAACATGTCAAGAGATAAGAGATATCCACCAAACTCCATACTGCTCACACTCTTCTGTTATTTGTTAAGGGAGTATAGATTGTTTTGGTCTAGACAGAGAACAGAAATTGATTTCTACAAAGAGGCAAAACTATTGTTATTGTTATCATTCACATGGATTTGTGGTAACTCTTATGCTTTGATTAAGTCTCACAGCTGAATCTTGGGTAAAAGCCCAGGTCAATAAAAAGATCTGGTTCTGTGTTCACATCACATCTAAAGAAGCAGAAAAACAGTTGGACATCTTGTTGTTCCAGCTGGAGCGTGTCAGGACTGGACACACCCACATCCATGAAGGCAATCAAGATCATCTTTTGCTGAGGGTCCTCAAGGTTCAAAGGAAACAAAGAATGTAAACTTGGTTATTGCAGGTAGTGCATGCGCGCTGCCATGTTTTTGAAACCTCAGCAATATGCAGTGCTGAGGGGTGGAAATCAATGCAGTCCCACGTTTCCTCTGTATTATTCCCAGCTGAGGTGAAAGACTTTTACCAGTCGGCAACATGTAATTATGGTTGTGCCAACATGACACAAACCCAGCATCTGCTCCATCCCTGCCAAGATAATTAGGGGCCATACTCTAAAAGCACCTCAATATTCAGAGTGCTGGCCTACACAGTTTTGTCTACTCAGTCATAGTTAGATTTATAAAGTTGGTACTGACAAAACAAATTGTCTGCAAATGCTATCAGACAGGTTGGAAAAATGATTTTAAGTCTAATACTCACAATAACGATGAATGATTGAGGATCTGTTTTGCCAATCTCCATCTTCCAAAGATAACTTAAATCCCACCGATTTGAAGGGCATCTGCGTAGCATAGCAGTCTATTCTGTTGCCTACCAACAAGGGGATCGCCAGTTTGAATCCCCGTGTTACCTCTGACTTAGTTGGGTATCCCTTCAGACACAATTCGCCGTGTCTGTGGGTGGGAAGCCGGATGTGGGTGTGTGTCCTGGTCTAGCTACACTAGCGCCTCCTCTGGTCGGTTGGGGTGCCTGTTTAGGGGGGAGGGGGAACTGGGAGGAATAGCGTGATCCTCCCACACGCTACATCCTCCTGGTGAAACTCTTCATTGTCAGGTGAAAAGAAGCGGCTGGCGACTCCACATGTATCGGAGGGGGCATGTGGTAGTCTGCAGTCTTCCCCGGATCGGCAGAGGGGGTGGGGCAACGACCGGGACGGCTCAGAGAGTGGGGTGACTGGCCAGGTGCAATTGGGCAGAAAAACAGGAAGAAAAAAAAAATCCCGCCGATTTGATGCCATCCATATCGTCACCATACTTCAATATGTTGACTGTTCATATTGATACAAGCTCCATATACCCTTCGCCAAATAGCATGAGAGACACCACAAGATCTACGTTTGACAGATCACTCAGTGTTTGGTGGTTAGTAACTTGGGGATTGAATTGTTAGAGGTAAACAATTTCAACATTGTGTACAGCATTCACAAACTATATATATATCTACAGTGTCATTTAAGCCAACCGTTAACACAGCATGGGATTAAACAACAGTAAATCGAACTTTGAAAGAACCTGTAACAAAAACAACTTTGTTTGCAATACAGCACAGCTTTAATGCCTAAAAAAATCACCTGTACTTTTTGCTTTTTTGTGGGGGTTTGACACACCTTCCCTGATGGCAGCAGGGTATAGTTTCCCACTATAGGACTAGGAATGAGTGTTAGAGAAGTGCCTTGGCTCGAAATTCAACACCCTTTATTTGGCAAACAAGTTGCCAATTCGATCGACACATGGAAACCTCATATAGCTCTCTTCAGACCGTACACTAACTACATTACCTTATTTCTCTGTTTTTCACATATGCTGTCCAAACGCTTGGCTGCTGGTCTTTTTGGCCTGGACTCATGATCTGTCTGTGATTATAATGTTTTTGTTCTGTTTTTTTTTTTTTTTTAATTGAAATCGTACCATCAATTGCAGGCATGATTTTATTTTGATTACAATTTGGCTTCAATGATTGCTTACATCTGAAGAGCATATAATAAGACATATTCCATGACCAGGAGTAAGTGCTGCAAAGGCCACAAGGGGTCAAATCAATTAATGCACAATCTCTACTAGGACCAACTTTACATTGTGGGACGGGGAAGGGTTTGTAAAAGCCACCTTGATGTAACTAAGATGCAGGCATGACATGTTTTGACTTGTGCTTTTTGTACTGTTGTTTTTCCAGGCAGGATCAGGGCCAGTATTAACAAAGCATCCCATTGTTATGTGCGTTCTATGAAAACTTGTGCGTCAACTACTGTTGAAAAATGGGTATTACTTACAATATTTCAGGGTAGCTGACAAATGAGATGGTCCGGTAAGAAGTCAATCAAATATAATTAAGTGCATTTCTAATACTTCTCAGTGTCTAAACTCCCTCGTAATAATTATAGCAAACCAAACCATCCAGTATGGATGTTGCAAATATAGCCTGACCCAAGCCTGCGCTGACAATACGTCAGCACACCTGCTCTGAGATGCTTTGTTGACTCTGGTCCCGCTCAAAAAGAGCAATGTTTGCCCCATCTGTCTGCTGAATCCTAACTTACTATGTGAATGAAGTCGACTGGTGTTGCAGTGTACAAGTCCCAGTGCAGCTTGTCAAGAATGATCCTCTCCATGCGAAGAATCTCTGCTGTTGAAAAGTTGCATCCGCTCTGCACCACAAGATCCTTAACAGAGCCTATCACCTGTTTTAACAGACACCAGAAAAAGGGAAGCGAATAAACATTGTTTTGAATTAACGTTGTCGTCAACTATTTTTAAATATGCATTTCTACCAACATATGTTATGTTACACCTCTCAGACATTATTCATATAGCACATTTCATGCAAGGAAATTAAAAATGCAATATGCTTTACAAAAGTTAAATGCGTAAAAAAAGTGTACACTGAAAAACTGGAGTATACATAGATCTTTATAAAGTTATAATTTGACACATATGTACTTTTGACTCTTAACATACTTTCATCTGAAATATAGTTAGATTAGTTATGCAGCAGAAATAACTCTTGATTGTCCCAATACTTCTGCTTTTCACTGTACATAGAACAAGAACAGAATAACAGAGCCCATGTGTGCAGAGGGAAATCGCAAACAATGGTCAGGGTAAGGGTTGCATGTATACATTTATGTAAATCTACTGACAACGTTGGGGCAGGAGACAGAACTGGCTTAGAGGTGGGGGCAGCACTGAGTACACTTGGATATGAGCCTTGGTGATGTGTAAAGGAGGACTTTGTGGTACAGTTTTATGGCACAGTCTTATCAAAGCTTTTGTGTGCACACTACCAAAGGCATAAGATTTGGATGACATCTGTTCTGAGTTTGGATTTTCTCCCCAATTGTCAATTGTACCCAGCCAGCTACCCAACTCTTCCGAGCCGTCCCGGTCGCTGCTCCACCCCCTCTGCCAATCCAGGGAGGGCTGCAGACTACCACATAACTCCTCCAATACATGTGGAGTCGCCAGCTACTTCTTATCACCTGACAGTGAGGAGTTTCACCAGGGTGACATAGCGTGTGGGAGGACCACACTATTCCAACCAGCCCCCCCGAACAGGCGCCCCGACTAACCAGAGGATGCGCTAGTGCAGCAACCAGGACACATACCCACATCTGGCTTCCCATCTACAGACAAGGGCGATTGTGTCTGTAGGGATGCCCAACCGAGCTGCAGGTAACACGGGGATTCGAACCGCTGATCCCCGTGTTGGTAGGTAACGGAACAGACCGCTACGCCACCCGGACGCCCTTAATAAAACATTCATGACAACAGTAAAACTTTTAACAGATTTTAGGTGACAAGTCTGGCTGAGAGGGCGAGGATGGTCAGATGTATTCTTTGGAAGCTGGGGTATTTCATTTTTAAAACTAAAACACAGCCACCTCCCCCTTATTGTTTATCTCCAAAATGGGGTGAAATCATACCTCATCCTCCTCATTGATTTTGGCAGCCAGGATTAATGAGGTAAAGGCGATGCATCTCAGATATTTTGGCTGAGCCTGAAAACAGGAGAATGAAAGAGAAGCACATTCACTTTACAAAGTTTAGGATTGTGGCATGATTATTGATTACAATTATACGATCTCAAATAATTTGGAAACCACTTAAGAGAGATGTGGTGAACAATGCTTACTATTGTAGAAATTTAGGTAGCAGAGAAATAAGCCTCTGCCACCAGGACACTTTTGGCCTCAAGGAACTCATGTGATTTGCTGACGTTCCCATTGCGGATTGCATTTACACACTCGGATGCAATAACTCACCGCAAAGTTTGCACAGCATCTGTGCTTGTTTGTTCAATCAAATATTATTTCTAAAATAACATTGCGATGTGCTTTACTTGAGTGTAAGCTGGCTTTGCATGGGATTCTAGTACCAAGTAAAATCTCCACTATGATATTTTGTTTGAGTGTCATTTCAGCCCAGCTCAGCAACTAAGTTAAATGAACGGACACACAACAACAAAACTAACTTTCTAATTACTAGTCAAATGACAGGGTAAAAGGTTTGATGTCACTCTCCAGTCATATGTTGTCACTTGCCAATATCAAATTACAATGAAAGCATGGGTCAATTATAGTCTTACAGATTTTGCAGATGGTCACCATGTAAAATAATGACAGAGGATTTGCAATGCACAACAGGCATCCAAAATGTTGACATCAGTTTTGCTCCAAATGTACTCCAAAAGACTCATTTGATTTTTGGTCTATCGCAAAGTGAATGGAATTCTTGGGTCCTGTTTATCAAAATGGCCCAGCTGTTTCGTCACTTTGTAGGACAAAATTGGCCACAAGATGGCAGATGGTTTCCAAAATCCCCATTATATTTTCCCATTTGGAAAACAAAATATCCTAAACTAAGATCTGTGTTTTGCAGAGTTAAGTCACCTACCAAGTTTGTTGTATACGAGTCAAATTCTGTGTGTTATGGTAGCACGCTTATGAATTTTGAAAACAGTAATTTACTCAAAAGAGCAATGTCGCTAATGAAAGGGCTATCTCGGTCATTCTATTAAGGAGTTAGTCAGATAGTCGACAGTTAGCATTTTGTTAGCAATGGGTTCATGTCTCATCTCATCATCAGCCGCTTCTCTGGGGTCAGGTCGTGCTGGCAGCAAGCTAAGTAGGGCACTCCAGACGTCCCCCTCGCCAGCAACACCCTCCAGCTCCTCCTGGGGGATGCCAAGGCGTTCCCAGGCCAGATTGGACATGTAGTCCCTCCAGTGAGTTCTGGGTCTACCCCGGGGTCTCCTCCCAGTTGGACATGCCTGGAAAGGAAGGCGCCCAGGAGGCATCCTAATCAGATGCCAGAACCACCTCAACTGGCTCCTTTCGATCGAAGAAGCAGCAGCTGTACTCCAAGCTCCCTCCGGATGTCCGAGCTCCTCACCCTATCACTAAGGCTGAGCCCAGACACCCCTAGGAGGAAACTAATTTCAGCCGCTTGTATCCGCGATCTCACTCTTTCGGTCACTACCCAAAGCTCATGACCATAGGTGAGGGCTGGAACGAAGATTGACTGGTAAATTGAGAGCTTTGCCTTCCGGCTCAGCTCCCTCTTCACCACATCATTCCGGTACAATGTCCAATGTTACTGCTGATGCTGCACTAAACCACCTGTCAATCTCCCACTCCATCACACCCTCACTCATGAACAAGACCCCGAGATACTTGAACTCCTTCACTTGAGACAACAACTCATCCCTAACCCGGAGGTAGCAAACCACCATTTTCCGGTAGAGAACCATGGCCTCAGACTTGGAGGTGCTGACTCTCATCCCAGCCATTTCATACTCCGCTGCAAACCACCCCAGTGTGCTGGAGGTCGCGTTCTGATGAAGCCAACAAAACCACATCATTTGTGAAGAGCAGAGATGCAATTCTGACATTCCTAAAATGGACACACTCCTCACCTTGGCTGCACCCACAGAGCCTGTCCATGAATATCACAAACAGAATTGGAGACAAGGGACAACCTTGGCGGGGTCCAACACTAACCAAAAACGTGTTTGACTTTGTGCTGAGAATACGGACAGAGCTCTCACTTTGGTTATACAAGGACCGGATGGCTTGTAGCAACTGCCCCAGTACCTCGTACTCCTGCAGTACCCCCCACAGAGTGCCCCGTGGTACATGGTCATAAGTCTTCTCCAAGTCCACAAAACACATGTAGAATGGCTGGTCAAACTCCTATGCTTCCCTCAGCACTTCCGCAAGGGACAAGAGTTGGTCTGTTGTTCCACGGCCAGGACGGAATCTGTATTGTTTCTCCTGGATCTGAGGTTCGGTCCTTTCCAGCACCGTAGAGTAGACTTTCCCAGGGAGGCTGAGCAATGTGATGCCCTGATAATTGGAGCACACCATCCAGTCCCCCTTTTTAAATATGGGAACCACCACCCCAGTCTGCCATTCCACAGGTACTGCCCCCGACCTCCACGCGATACTGAAGAGGTGTGTCAACCAAGACAGCCCAACAATGTCCAGAGCCTAAAAGTAAATCACTGATTCAAAATTCATATGCATATTAAAAAGATAGCATTTAACTCAGGAAAAACAATGGTCAGCGGCTTTTTCCGGTGTCAATCGTAGATATAATTTTAGACAACTGATTTTTTTTCAAAATGAAAAAACAGAATGGGCTTGGGGACAGTGAACCATCCACCATCTTGCGACTACAGTATGTTACTACAAAATGACACCAGGCTGGGCCTGTCTTTCTTCTGAATAGTGTAAACAGGGATGACACACAGAGCAGCCATTATATGCTCAAACGACTACTTAGATGTTTTAAGTAAAGCCATGGTAGGGTTGTGTCATGCTGCTGACAAACCTGGCTTTTTAAAACTTTTTCCACATTGAAACTTCAAAACCGTCCAGTGTGTATCTCGACAGATACAGAAAGCACAACTGTGGCATAATCAAAAGTAGAACAGTCAAATAACAATGTTGAATTTAGGAAGAGGCAATTTTCATACACCCCTAAGACTTTTTTCCACAGAGCTGCAACGCAGATGTATCTGGTGTCCCTGATGAGGGGAATAAAAATGATATCTCTATTTAGAGGTCGATAAGGAATGGCAACAACCCAATCCAGCAGCAAAAGGTTTCAATAACAGTTATTGTAGTATAAAAAGGGTGGCAACACTGGTCTAAAAGTGGTACTGCTATCACAAGCTGTGCACAAAGGTACATAAAGCTCACTTAACTCTGTAGAAGACTTTGTTGAAACGCAAGTATAGTCCAAACTTTTTATATCGTATCTACAAGTGTGCAGCCACCTTGTTTTACCTTCTTCTCTGTTTGCCGGCATCGCAGTAAAACAGGTGTGCCATGCATTGATTTATTTTGACATCGATGTTAATAGCTGCCCACCTTGACTGTAGACAGCAGTCGGTTGAGGATGCAGACTCCCAGCGCAAATGTCTCAGGACAAAACTGGAAAAGTCTGGTCATTTCTCTGAGCCAAACTATCACGTCTCGGTGCTCAGACAGAGAAATGTCAGTGCCCTGAAAAATAATAATAATAAAACTTTCACATAAAAGGTATTTTAAAATGGCAACTTTATTTTAATTCCATTTCCCATTTCCTTTCTTACTGAAATGCTGAGTCACAACTCCTTATGACATTTGAATCGTTTATTTCCATGCAGCCGCTGGTTTTGGTGGTTTCTTCAGTGTTTTTCTAGTTTGTTTTTTATGGTTATATAAAGCACTTTGTAAATTGTGTTTTAATAAGTGCCACAAAAATAAACATTTACATCATATTTACAATGGTTTATTATGATCAGAATAATTACAAGCAACTACACGAGTCATATTCTGCGAAAACCCATATGACAACATGGATGTTCCGGAGTAGCTAGGATGTTGAATTAATGTATATAACCTTATCCTATACCATTTGGCTTGTGGCTATTGATAGTCTGAGGGGCTATAGCAATGGTTACCTAACCTTTATTCAACCAGAACTTTATTGAGATATAATATCTATCCATTATCTGAACCGCTTATCCTGCCCTCAGGGGTCGTGGGGATGCTGGAGCCTAATTCAGCAGTCATTGGGCAGCAGGCGGGGAGACACCCTGGACAGGCCGCCAGACCATCACAGGGCCGGCCGACACACACACACACACACACACACACACACACACACACACACACACACACACACACACACACACACACACACACACACACACACACACACACACACACACACACACACACACACCCCTAGGGACATTTTTTTTTTGTAAGGCCGATTCACCTGACTTACATGTCTTTGGACTGTGGGAGGAAACCGAAGCCACCCGAGGAAACCCGCGCAGACACAGGGAGAACATGCAAACTCCCAGAGGACAAGCTGGGACAACCCACCGAGGCTGGACTACCCCGGGGTTCGAACTCAGGACCTTCTTGCTGTGAGGAGACCGCACTAACCACTGTGCCACCCAGATATATCTCTTTTATTTATTTAGTTTATCCCCCCCTTTTCTCCCCAATTGTACCTAGCCAATCATCTCGCTCTCTGAGCCGTCCCGGTTGCTACTCCACCCCCTCTGCCGATCCGGGGACGGCTGCAGACTACCACATGTCTCCTCCGATACATGTGGAGTCGCCAGCCGCTTCTTTTCACCTGACAGTTCGGAGTTTCGCCAGGGGGGACATAACACGTGGGAGGATCACGCTATTCCCCACAGACTGACCAGAGGCGGCACTAGTGCAGCGTCCAGGTCACATACCCACATCCAGCTTCTCACCCGCAGACACGGCCAATTGTGTCTATAGGGGATGCCTGACCAAGCTGGAGGCAACACGGGGATTCAAACCAGCGATCCCCGTCTTGGTAGGCATGGTATTGCGGCAGGAGATATTACAAAGATAAAAAGAAAGTTTACCATGAATATCAGAATCATGTTTATTGGCCATGTAGGTTTGCACTACATGGGATTTAACTCCGCTTTTGTGGCTCTCTCAGTGTACTTAACAAAGGAAAATAACACTACAACAGAACAACAATCTTCAGATATGTATATTCAAAATAGCTTTCTTCTGCAATTTTAACACAACTCAAGAAATCAGTTTAGTCCAGGAGAAATCTGACCCAATAGTTCCCAACTGTTTTCTAGACCCAAGTGCTGCTGGTTTTCTATTCTGCCAGCTACTGAACTGGGTTCACCTTTCTCTTAATGCTAAGTGCATGCTAAGTTCATATTAGACATCTAGATACCTCACAAAAAAGTCCGGGAGAAGTACTTGGGGTCCTGATGACCACAGGTTTATCATGAATCTGAACCATAATCTGAATTACAATAAAAGCATGTTGATGCACCCGACATTTTTCAGCCACACTCATATTACCTGAATGCATCCGCTTTTGAAGGCAGGGACCTTCCAGAGGCGTGCCTCTCTAACCAGAGCATCCTGCAGCAGGCTCACCAGACGATGACTCTCCGCTGTCCCTGGGTTCTTCATCGCTGCTGCAGCACAGGCCAGGCTTCACCTGGGGCACACACACCTGGAGGGGGGGCAAATTCTTTTGAATGTTAAAACAAGTGTCTGTTTTACAAAACAATTAACAGAAAAAACAGACTTGACATCTTTTTAACAATATGAACAATATTTGTCAAGTTACAAACAAGTACTTAACATTCAAAGGAGTTGAATCAAGTGCAACTGGACTTGGTATATATCCGTGAAGACGTTTCGCCTCTCATCCAAGAGGCCTCCTCAGTTTGTGCCTTTCTGACTAGACCAAGCTAGTCCAGTTGCACTTGATTCAACTCCTTTGGATAACCATGACCTGGATGAATGAGAACATTCACAGACAAGTACTTAACATACATCTTTAACATTGCCAAAAATAATAATTCAGCAGCTCAAAACACACACAAAAAAAAACAAATGGAAAGAGGGGGGTGAGAGAGAGAGAAAGAGAATACACACGATCTGCCTTTGTGCATGAGCAAAGCTTTAAAGGTTAATGAAGTCATAGACAAAATAAATAAAATGGGATTAAAAATATAGGACAATAGGTCATTAAAATTCCTCAGCATAACAATATAGTGAGCGTATTATTTTGAAAATACGAAAGTCAAAGCTACTGTGGGACATCCCATTAAATAAAAACCCAACAAATGATATTCGACTCTGAGCAGCAAATTAAACATTTCGCACACGGAGCAGACGGAGCACAATATAGCAATGCAGTAGCAGCAATATAGTAAATAGTAATAATATAGTAAAAACCAATATAGGAGCAGGGAATCAGGAAATAAGCGTTCAGTATGGTAAACAACAACGCCATTTTCTGGACTTCGTGCAGAGTTACAGGCTGATGAAATTAAGAAGTTTTCGGTTGCAAAAAAACAAACAAAACAAAACAACAACAAACAAAAGCTACATGTAACGGCTAACCTACACAGACACCGCAGGCGGGATAATGGGCAGCAGCTGCTACTGCAGCTCAACGGCCAGCGGCTCCTGCAGACTTAATTCACCCACATCTCTGCTTGTCTTACCTCTTCGATTTCACAAGCGGGGTATTTCTTCGACGGCAGGCGCATTTATACGGCTTTTTTTCCCTTCTTTTCACTCGTCCATTTCAACCGAAAGCAGCGATCACACTAAACCGATGCTGCGAATGAGACAATGTAACGCCAAAACACCTTTTGCGAGTTAAGCGCAGATAGCGACGGCATTATAAAGAGAAAGAAGAGAGAGTACATTACATTTTCAGCATAAAAACTCGCCTAATTCACCCTTTCCCCCTCTCCTCTAGCTCTGGGTAAAGGAAAGTGCAACAGAAATGAGCGCTATTCAAATCAGGAAACAAAATCAGCCCTTTTTTTGTGTGGAGACCAGATTCAGTGTTTTGAACTGCGATCACTCCGCCCACCGTACCCGTCACGAGCGAAATGTGTTAGTGGGTCAAACATACGGGACCCGGGATACAAAATGGTCGCGTCTGCGCTGGAAATGGCAGTTATCGTAAATAGATACGAAACAGCGACGTCAGACACATACTTCACAATAGATCTGAACACTTTATGTCAAAGGACTCGTTTCTTTTTAGAAAGGGCCGCATCCAAATACCTGGACCTGTGTAGGCCAGGGTGTAGATTTATGGCCATTTGACTATTTCAGAACGCCCCCTTGATATATTTAGGATACGTAACATTTATTGTCCCTAGCATTTTCTTTTATTCCACAATGCGAACATATAAACATCAAAACTGGAATGCAACAAAAAGCGACACATAAATAACCCCCCATCCACTTCTACCACCCCACCAAACACAAGCGTAAAACACTTGTCAGAGAAAAGTAGCGCTTAAAAAGGTCGAAGATTGTCCATGAGCCCACTACACATACGTATTTCATATAGTTCAGTGAATCTACGTTTGTGCCTTTGACGACTTAAATGCACCCCAAGGATCGGTCCCCTGGCACAAACAGAGCATTGTAGTGTACGCTGCCAGGAGGATTGCCGTGACGTGTACATCGGGAAGCGAAACAGGCGCTGGCCAAGAAGATGGCACAATGGCACGACACAGGACAGCTAACGCGTCAGGCCAGGACTCCGCAGTCTACACTCATCTAGGCCAGTGGCCTCTCTTTCAAGGATGATGAGTATGTGCACATCCTTGATAGGGAGGAACGCTGGTTTGAAGTCTGTTTGCGGTGATTGCAAACATTCCCAAATCCTCTGTGAATAGTACACATGGCCATTGAAACTCTAGTTAATGGTCACGCCCATATTTGCATATGAAACTGATCATTGTTTTCGGTCGTTATGCAACTGCATTGTTTATAATGGTGGGGATACCTGCAGTCAGTTGAGACTGAAATGTTTCTCTCAATAAATGTTGTGTTCCGATGAACTGCTTCAACTTTCTGAGCTAAAACGCAAATTTAAGTTTAGACCACCACACCCGAGAATGCAAGGAAGCTTCCGGTTTCAACGCTGCAAAAAAAGAGAGAAGAGGCGTATAATGTATTCTATCTCGTTTTCATTCTCACGAGCTCATTTCAATATATTGCTGGTGAAGGAGAAAGGTAAAATCAAGTTTTTTGTCTTAAATGGAAACTTCCCATGACACGGGCAATATTATCTGCCAGTGCGATAAGAAGGTTTCACATGCAGTATCCTGTAATAACAGTTATTAGACTTAAATCAAGATAAAATAATCTTGATAAACTTGTTTTTTTGCAGTAGATTAACTGAGGATGTGTCAGTTAAGAACCAACAGTTTTCCCTATTTTCAGTCAGTTCCCATCAGTACGTAGAATTTTAGCATGTTTTTTTCACCAGTCCCTATTCCTTAATGTTTTTGTTTTTGCTTTTTTTGCAGGAGGATTTCTAACAAGGATGTACTACAACGGCATGCCACACAAAGAACAAACAGGATGAAAACACCAAAAGACAAATAGGTAAAAGACCAGAAAATAAAGCACAAATATCAAGGATTCCTTCTCCTTATGTACTAAACAGTCTGTCTGCATAAGGCCACAGCTCTGTAACAAACCATCTCTCCTTCTCGAGTGGGATGAGGGATTCGTTAACACCTACAAGCTGTGGAGATGGCCAAAATTAACGAACTGTGTCCTCAGATGATGGTGAGAGTTCAAATGACACAAAAAGGGAGCAGAAACTGCCTTAGCAAGCAGAATACATTTGTTAACATTTCGATGCTTTGAGTGCTCCCCTATGTCTGCCAGCATCTACCCTGCTGAAGTGCCCTTGAGCAAGATCAGGACCAGCAGACATTTGTCACTTCTAGGCCTTGGGCCCAGTTTGTATTGGTCCTATCTTGGTCTTGACTGAGACTACAGCCCTGCCACGGAGGAGGGTGCAGAGGAAAGAGAATAACACCTAACTCATTATTGAACTGAATTGCATAGCATAGCATAGCATAGCATAGTGTGGCATACATTAGCATTATGTAACCTCATATTAGACATTACCTCAGAACCCACAGACAAAAGATGACTCTGCTCCTAAACAAGTTAATGAAGCATGGTCTTGACTTAAGGTTGTGTCCATTGGTGCTGCAAAGAACAATATCGTGTTGGAGATTAAAGCAGTCAGCTTTGCACGAGTGTAAATAGATACGATGATATTGGAGGATTTGAGAGTTTTCTTTAGATGCATGTGGCATACAGTATACCTTTCTGTGTATGTCACACACATGACGTTTAACACACATGATGTTTAACTGTAAGTTCATCTCATTGTCCAGTGGGAGAGACTCGAGCTTTGGATCCTTTTTATTTTGCTTTTTTACAGAATTGTGGCTTGTTTCAACTGAATCAATGTCCACACCTGGATTTTGGCCCCTGTGCTGATTCATTCATCTGAATGGCCTCCCCGGGTGGAGCTATTTCTATTTCATGCAGGTTTAAGGTTACGAGCACCACATTCTTTTTTCAGTTCCCTTAATGAATCTGACAATTGCAAATAAGCAAAATGATCCATTGAAAAATCAAGTTATGCTGTAACTTAGCTTGGTTATGAAACAGGTTGCCATATTTTCTTTTAAAGTTTGCTTTAGGTTTTTGTTGTTGTTGGTTGGTTGGTTTGTTTGTTTGTTTCACAGGTTTCCTGTCAAAACGGCTGTTTCAGAGGTCTTGACTTAGCAACGCTCCATTCTCACCATAAAAGGGTATTGAGATGTACACGGTGGGGCACACACACACACACACACACACACACACACACACACACACACACACACACACACACACACACACACACACACACACACACACACACACACACACACACACACATCAATGTGGGGATAAGGGTTTTAAAAATCCTATAAATAGGACTTTTTTGGGTAGCCTTAACCCTTAGATGACCCAAAAATACCTGAAATTGTAACCAAGCAACCCCTAACCTGAATTCTAAAGCCTAACTTTAATAGAAGACAGGCCTAAATTGTAAACCTTCACCTAACCCCTAGCTCAGATACGACCCTTCTCCTTGCGGGGACCTAAAAATGTCCACGCAAGCTGGGTGGTCTCTTTATAGTATTACTAGTATTACTATCCTTTTACTAGCCTATCCTACACTAGGTCCTCATGAGTCTAGAGAAACAAAATCACACACACACACACACACACACACACACACACACACACACACACACACACACACACACACACACACACACACACACACACACACACACAGTCTGTCTTCTCTCTCGCACATGCATTCCTCCTCTCTCCCATATTCTCAGTCTATTCGTCGCTCTCTTTATCTTTCTCTGACTGTCTGTCACTGTCTGTCTCCTGCTCTCCCTGTTTATCTCCTTGTCACATTCCTGTAATCTCCCCTTTCACTGGACTCAAACAAAATGTCCTGTTTTCTTACCATTATTCTGCATGTTGTATAAAGTTTGTTTGTGTCGACTTCCATCAGCATCACAGACATGCTGAAATAATTTTTAGTTTTTCATCAGTTTAGCCAACTTTCAGCACCCTATTCTAGTTCAGTCTTACAAAACATGCCAAATAATTTGCAAAATGTGTAGTCTTCCCCTGACATAGGTTGTTTTGTTTTACATGGGCCTGGGGTTCCACTTGTGGGAAAGCATCAGAATGTCCAATCAAAACAAATCAAAGCTTTCAGAACACCCTCCCTCCCCCATCGTGTAAAAACCTACATCAGAAATCCCCCCATTTTACAAAAAAATAAAAATGGAGTGATAAGAGAAAATTGTCCAGCGGGGCATTTTTGGGTTGCTCTCCTCTGAAAACTACTTTCTTTAACCTCTGCTTGAGATATTTTGAACACTAAATCAGCCATTTACACTTGTCCTTAACTCTGTGGTGGAGATAACACAGCTGTGGTCAGAGGTTTGAGCCACACATGCATGTTACAGTACATTCAATTCTTGTGGATGTACAGTGGTAAAATGCAAAATATTCTCAATTCTTCTCAGGCTCCAGTGGGGCTGATGCTGTACAGCTCACCAGACAAAGTAAGGTCAGGGATGAAGACCGGGTTTAAATGTCTTGATGCAAGCTCACAACACTGTTAGAACACTATTACAGAGTGGTTACCATAGCTTAAGACAGCGCTCTATACTCAACAAAGACATTTGACAAAAAAAATTAAACAGTGCATTGATATAATATTCTCTAAAGTTTCTGTATAATCAGTTTGAGTAGAGCTTACCATGTGTCTGCATGCCCCAGTGTGTGTCAGCTATACCCCCGCAGCTAAAAAAATGTTCAGTGCCGTGCTGAAAATCATTGTCAGCCATAAGACAACTTTGGGCTGTCAGTAGCACTTAATATGCACATGGTTAGACACATTATGTTCAAAGGACACGTGAGATTTATCTTTGATCACTGCCTGCCAAGCCAACATGAGTTTTTTTTCCCCCCTCGTCCCATTTGAGGCCCCTCTGCAAGTACTGTCTGCTTAGCTTAGCACATTTCTAAGCAAACTTGTACATTTGACCAGACAATATTGGCTCTCTGACATTTTTACATATTCTGAGAAGTCAACTTTCTTTAACAGAGAAAATGGTCAGCAGTGTAGAATTTCACACGCACGCACGCACGCACCCACGCGCACACACACACACACACACAAATATCAGTAACTGAAAAGAATGTCCATGCAAACACAATAGTATGAGGGTAGACATGTACTCCCAGCTCATATACTCCTGTCCACACCACAGCTTCTGCTGCTGGTGATTGGTTGGTGGAATCAAATTTAAGCCTAATTTTCTTGGAGCTCGGTGTAAAAGACCAAGTGAGTTAAAAGCAACTGCCCTCTCACAAACCTTCCCTTTCTCTTTCTCTTTCTCTTTGTCTGTGTCCATCTCTCTCTCTCTCTCTCTCTCTCTCTCTCTCTCTCTCTCTCTCTCTCTCTCTCTCTCTCTCTCTCGCTCTCTGTCTGTCTCTCGCTTCCTTTCCCTATCTTTCTCTTCTTAAAAAATGGTTGTCTTCGAGTTAAACCAAGAACAATTGCAAAAACTAAAGCAGCAACAGGGTACAGTACACATCCTGTTCCCACTGCAAGGAGCACTCATATCAGTCTTTGAATGTGTTTGGGTACAGTGACTGCGTTCCATGCGGACTAATCTCTTGGTCTTGTCCTGTTGATGAGAATGTTCCTACATTTTTCTGAAAGCATCGCATCATTGTAACCTTCTGTTTGTTTCAGCGGGTTGTCATTCAAATGAACGCTTAACATTTTCAATAAATCCAACCATTGTGTATATACTGTACTGTACATTGTACGTATACTGGTACGCTCTGTCATGTCATCTACCTCAGGCATGTATGTAAGTAACCTGTTAACATCTATTTCAGTATTTCTGATCTATTCTTTGCACCATTGCACTTTATCACCTCTTATTTCACCTGTATATAGTCGATCCTTGTGTATATATCTGAAGATTGTTGTGTTGTAGTGTTGTTATTCTATGTTAAGTACACCGAGAGAACAACGAAATCAGAGTCAAATTCCATGTATGTGCAAACCAACATGGCCAATAAATTTGATTCTGATTTGTATCTCTGAGCACATGTGTACCTATATTGTGTGCCTACCCCCTTCTCTTTTTCTCTCTGTCACAGTCTGTCTTGCTTTTCAGGACCACATTTCTTCCTTTATGGACTGGACTGTCTGATGACAATGGATCATCTCTCTTCCGATCTCCTGATGATTTCGGATCCCATTTGTGCTGTTCACAGTCCCACCCTCCTGGAGATTTTAGCTGTCATTTGCATTGTTCTCATTCACGAGTTATTTTATCGTATTTGTTTGAGCTATGACTAATTCTGCATCACTCTCATCACTTCTCTCGTCTTCTTTCTCCCTCTGTGTGAATGCTGTGTGGAAGTCTGCCTCACTTCTTGTATGTTATGTGAAGTCTATTCTGTCTGCAGGGCTCCACTGAGCAGATCTGGTTTTGTGGTGGTGTAGGGTCCCGCTGGCTCTTGGCTACATCTGTGGGGTTCCTGACATTGTCTTGGATGGACATGTGCATTTTGTGCATTTGACATCCATTGCATGTCTGTCCGTCCTGGAAGAGGGGATTCATCCGCCATTGCTCTTCCTGTGGTTTCTCCTATAACGTCTCTCCTGATAAGGTTTTTCTTGTATGGTTTTTTCCTCATTTGTTTCTAGGATAGGATGTCATATGTCATATATTGTACTGGTTGTAAAGCCTTTCGGGACTACCTTGTGATTTTGGACTATATAAACTTGACTGGATATGATTTGACTAGACTAACATCACCATCACAGTCCGATAAAGGCATAAGGAACCCTACACTGATTTTCCATAACTGCATGGACAATATTTTTTTATAAAGCGCTTTATAGTTCACAAGTATAAAATAATAGCTAATCTTACCGTTTTCTGAAGTGGAACTCCGGCCAGGCGTTAATTGAATGTAGGAGTCAATAATGTAGCGAATTCGGGGAGCGACCAAATGAACCGCCGCAGCTAGGACGCGAACCCGTATTTCTTGCATCACGGGCGACAACGTTAACCAGTCGACTAAAGGGTCCGGCCCGTTGGGCCAACCTGTCTACTTATCGATGCACGTTACACTATGTTGTTCACGTTATCTTTATTTTATATATATATGGTCTTGGTGAACATTCTCAAAACCTCTGTGTAATATTTTCTGTCATAGTCTGTGTATCACCGACCTTGTGGTTAACGAACGAATATGTAGTTCCAGTTTTACCTGTTGTAGCAAGGGGGACTTCAATTAGTGACGCACAAAAGATGCAGGAGTGACGTGGCTGCGACTTCGCGGCAAAAGTTGAGCAGCTTTTGTAATGGGGAGGGGTGTTGTAACATTATCCCTGGGTTAAGCTAGTGCGTTTAAAAGTGTGTTTTTTCTTCCCCTGGCTTAAACGGTATGGGAATATAACAATAGATCATTGCTAACACGTTTCTGAGTTTTGCCATTGGTTTTGGTCGGTAAAAACGGCCATTGCATTCTGTTAAATTTGTCGGAGATTTTACACCATTTGCATATTTCCCTACTCGCTGCAGGGGAATGACAGGCAGCCTGCCACTGTGTGAATTGACTGTGCCCCATGCTACTTCTTGTAGGTGCGTTATGATGTTAGATTGTTATGTGTTATATTAGATACTTGTGTACTTTTATGGAAGGTCTGCATCGAATGAGTAGCCTAACATACATTTACTTATTATTTTAATGTTTGCCTTTACTTTAACTACTGATTTCAAATACACGTGTAACCACTGTAAGGGCAAACATTCTTTTGGTGTGCACATATTTTATTTATAGTTGTATTTTGTTATATGTATATTTTTAAAAAAAGAAAAAAGTTGAGCAGCTCTTGTAATGGGGAATGAGAGGCAACCCGCCACTGTGTGTGAATTGACTGTGCCCCATGCTACTTCTTGTAGGATAAATGTGCAGATCCTGATTCCTGGCGTGACTGGTGTTCTTCAGTCTGTGAGCAACCATCTTACAGCTGCTAGATGAGCACTGAAATGGCGTAAGTCAATATTAAATACCGTAAGTAATGCGTGTAGCTAGCTGGCAATCACAATCTGAAAAAGAAGCTGTCCACACTTTCAATGAGTAAAATACTTCACAAGTATATTATAATAGCTAGATGATTACACATTCTTATAGTTTTCTGAAGTGGAGCTCCGGCCAGGCGCTAACCGAGCACTGAATGCCATAAGTCATTATTAAATGCCGTAAGTAATGCGTTTTAGTAAGTCCCGCGTGCAATTTACTTACAGTGAGTTTGACATCATCCCCCAAATTTATCTTCCTGAATTAATTTAAATTTTACTTGAAATCTTTAAAACCCCGACAAGGAATAAAAGCATAAAAATTGTGTTCTGCCCCTGCTAACATAGTGGCCAACCTGCTAGCTCGGAAGACAGATAACAGGTTCTCAAGAAAGACTCAGATTGAGAAGGAGTTCCGTTTAAAGCCTTTACTCAAGAAAATCTGTAAAACTAAACATAAACATGTCAGTTCCATGTTAACTCAAAACAGACTAATACATCCACTATTTGTAAACACAACCATGTAAAATGAAACAACTGCCTACAAAGTGATGCGTTTAGCTTCAGGCTAACTTACGTTGTAACTTCTATTGCCGTGCTAGCGGGTAGCTTCGGGCTAACTTACGTTGCAATTCCCATTGACATGCTAGCGGTTAGCATATGGCTAAGGATTAACTGTAGAACGGACTTTCTCTCATTACTGTCCCAAATGAATTGAATCGAGTGCAACTGGACTTGGTATATATCCGTGAAGATGTTTCGCCTCTCATCCAAGAGGCTTCATCAGTTCGTGCCTTTCTGACTAGACCAAGCTAGTTTGACTGGCTGGTGATGAAACTCAGATACTTATCCTCTTTGGAGTCGTTATCAGAGCTAATGATGTCAATGGCTCTTTGTGTTCTGATGTTTAGCAACGCCTGTCGTTATCAGAGGTATTGATGTGCATGGCTCTTTGTGATCCGATGTTAAGCAGCGACGGTCGTTGGAGGTGTTAGTTTCGACTTCGTTAGTGCTCCATTCAGTGGTCATGAGCCGTTAGTGGACCGACTTTTGTTCTTGGAGGCTAGGCTTCTTGAGTCTCCTGGGTAGAGATGAAAGGACGGCATTGTAAGTTGGAGGTAGGTGGTGTTGCAGGCCTCCTCCTCTGTTGAGGGATGGTTTTTCCAGTTTCGCATAGATGGCTTCCTTCACCCCTCTTTCAAACTATCTATCTTCCCTGTCCAAAATGTGTACATTGCTGTCCTCGAAGGAGTGTGTCTTCTCCTTTAGGTGTAGATAAACTGCTGAGTCTTGTTCTGAGGAGTTTGGCCTTCTGTGTTGGGCCATCCGTTTGTGTAGTGGTTGTTTGGTTTCCCCTATGTATTGGTCAGTGCAATCCTCATTGCATTGTACAGCATACACCAGATTGCTTTTTTGTGTGTGTGGTACACGGTCTTTGGGATGAACCAGTCTTTGTTGGAGTTTGTTGCTGAGTTTGAAGTATACCGGGATGCGGCGTTTGTTAAAAATTCTCCTGAGTTTCTCGGAGACCCCAGAAACATATGGGATGACTATGCTATTCCTTCTGTTCCTTTTCTTCTCATCGCTCACCCGGTTGGTCTTTTTGGAACGTGTTGCAGTTTTCACAAAGGTCCAACTGGGGTAGCCGCAGGTTTTTAAAGCTCCCTTCAGGTGTTTGTGTTCTTCCCGTTGGGCCTGAGTGCTGCTAGGCACATTGTCAGCTCTGTGTTGCAGAGTTGTGATGACTCTCAGTTTGGGTTCCAGAGGGTGGTGTGAGTCGAAAAGTAGATATTGGTCTGTGTGTGTAGGTTTCCTGTAAACCCCAATGTTGAGGCTCCTGTGCTCCCAAATGTGGATGTCACAGTCCAAGAAGGGCAAATTGTTGTTCTTTACGTCTTCCCTTGTGAACTTAATGTTCTTGTCCACTGAGTTGATGTGTTTGGTAAACGCTTGCACCTCTTGTGTTTGGATTTTGACCCATGTGTTGTCCACATATCTGAACCAGTGACTCGGAGGTGTTCCTCTGAAGGAGTTCAGGGCCCTGTGTTCTACCTCTTCCATATATAAAGGTAGAGGTAGAACACAGGGCCCTGAAACCGTATTTAATCACATTGAACATGACAACAAGCTGGCATCTTCAGTTAAAGATGAGATCTTCCTGAAACTGATGGATGAAGAAGTCTACAGGAATGAGTCACAATGATGTGACAAAAGAAGTCAGAGACTACAGGATGAAGGTTCATGTTTTTGGCAACAGCCTGTCTCCTGATGTAGCTATCTATGGACTTCGAAAAGCTATCAAGGACATGGAACCGACACAGTCAACTTTGTAGAGCATCACTTCTATGTTGATGATGGCCTTTGTTCTGTGCTGACCGATGGTGAAGTCGTTGACTTGCTACGCAGAACACAGTCTTCACTTGCCGAGTCAAACCTTTGGCTTCACAAGTTTGCCTCAAACAGTTGAACGGTCCTGGAAGCTTTTTCACCTGAAGACTGTGCGTCTACCGCCAAAGATGTTGATTTCAGTGGGGAAGCTCCACCCACTCAGTGCAGCCTGGGTCCCCTGTGTAAGATAACAATCGACACATTCACCTTCTCTTTGTCAACTGACACCATCCGTTTACTCACTGTGGAGTCCTCTCCATGGTGAACAGTGTTTTCGACCCCTTGGGTTTTCTGGCCCCAGTCACAATTCAAGGAAAAGCCCTTCTCAGGGAACTCACAGCTGAGCTGTCCGAGTGGGACACGCCACTACCTGAAGATAAACTCAGTAAGTGGGAGGCCTGGAGAGTCTCACTCCAGGATCTGAGACACCTTCATGTACCCAGAACATACACAGCAGCCTCTCTAGCCGAGGCAGTGCAAACGGAGCTCTGCATGTTCTCCGACACATCCACTAAGGCCATCGGTGCTGTGGCATACTTGAAGGTTGTACAAAAAGACAGACAAGGCCACATTGGCTTCGACATGGGCAAGTCAAAACTTGCACCTCAGTCTGAACCTACCATTCCAAGACTTGAGCTATGTGCAGCAGTCTTGGCCGTGGAAATATCAGAGCTAATTGACCTTTCGCAAAGTCCCATAATGGTGCTTGTCCAATCCTACCTTAGCAACGGTCCATCAAGCTTTCAAACACACAACAAAATGCTGAAACGGTGTGCCTATGGGATCTGCAAATTGGATACTAGATATCTGAAAAGTTTGGAGGGGATGTCATTTTCTTTCCCTTCCCGAAACCCAGAACGCAAGAAGCGCAATGTCGGCAATAGATTTCGCAGTATAGCAGACCCCATGGCCAGCTTAATCCATCCAAAATCAACAAAAATACCTGTCTGCTCCAAGCTAAGCTTGCTACTAGCTATTATTGATAGCTAATACAGCTAACGTATTATTACTGTTACTTTTACCCACACAATGCGCTGATTTCTTCCTTCATGTTTTGGTGTTTTCCGGCTACTTCCTGGATAGTTCTGAAATGCTTGACGGGCATAGCAACAGTAACTAAGGGGGGCGGGACTTTGTGAAAGGTCAATTCATGATGAAATAGACTTGAGGCTAGATTCATCTAAGTTTTACACTGACACTAAAGTGGTCCTTGGCTACATCTACAATGAATCTAAACACTTTCATGTCTATGTCCATAATAGAGTTCAGCAAATTCGCCAAACCACAAGATCAGAACAATGGCACTATGTGCATACAGAGGATAATCCTGCTGACCATGCATCAAGGTCAGTTCCTGCCTCATGCCTGACACAAACAACGTGGTTTACAGGACCTACCTTCTTGCTCAAACCCTCCAGTGACCTACCAGTTCAGTCATTCGAGTTAGTTGAACTAGAACAAGATGTAGAGATCCTCCCACAAGTGAGAAGCTATGCTACACAGCTCCAAGAGAAAAGCTTCTGCACAGAACTGTGAATGTTCTCATTCATCCAGGTCATGGTTATCCAAAGGAGTTGAATCAAGTGCAACTGGATATATATATACCAAGTCCAGAAAGCTTTCAAAGGTTCTCCAGCTTCAACACTCTTGTACGAGCCGTAGATCCCCTAATTCATATTGCAAAGTCTCACAAGCCCCCCCAACAGCATGGACAACTGTAAGGGATGGCATAAGTGTGATCTGCCTCGCACTCCAGATGAATTATCCCAAGCAAAAGAAGTCATCATCAGAGTTGTTCAGAAGAGAGCACTGATAAAGGAATTCAAAGCCTCGGAAACAAACAAGCCAGTCCCACTAAACAGTAGCCTTCATTACCTCAGCCCAGTCTTGCAGAACAATATTATCTGCCTTGGTGGCAAACTACAAAATGCTAACCTGATTTTCCGCGGTGGTGTAGCATCGGCTTTGTGTCGATGCAGTTGCCCACTGGGGACTGGGGTTTGCGCCCCGGTCTCGTCAGATCCGACTATGGCCTGACTCGATGAAGCAGCAATAATTGGCAACACTGTCTTCGGGAGAGGGGCGGAGTCGGTTTGTATTCGTCACATGAATGCGCCTCTGTGTGTATCGGAAAAAGCAGTGGTTCGGCCTGGATTCACCTTGTCACGAAAATGGCGAGGCGTTGCCTTTGAGACTGCCGGCCGGAGAGATACAGTTGGCAAATGCATGCAATACGAGGGTGGGTGTTTGAACTAAATTAGGGATCGATTGGCCACTAAATTGGGAGAAAAAGGGAAAAATCAGAAATAAATTTATAGAAAAAAAAAAAAAGCTAACCTGGACATTGGAAAAAAGAACCCGATATCCTCCCAAAAGATGACCACGTTTCCTTGTTACTTGTCAGACACCATCATGCCAAGGTGAAACACCAAGGCCGTCACCTGACAGAAGGTGCTGTCAGAGCAGCAGGACTTTGGAACGTGGGAGGGCAAAAGCTCATCAACTCAGCGCTACACAAATGTGTAAACTGTTGTCGACTAAGAGGAAAAATGCAAGAACAATGTATGGCAAACTTGTCACCAGATTGCCTCAAAACCTGTCCTCCTTTCACATACGTGGGGTTGGATGTCTATGGACCCTGGTGCATCACCACCAGACGTACAAGAGGAGGACAAGATGAGAGCAAGCGGTGGGCCATAATCTTCTGCTGTAGGAGCTCCAGAGACATACACATCGAGATGATCGACTCAACAGACACTTCAGGCTGCATCAACACTTTGAGCAGTTTTTTTTTGCAATAAGAGGACCTGCCACACAACTAAGATCTGATTGCATCACAAACTTCATACAGGCCTACAGGGAACTTGGAATGAGCAAAGACCAACCAGACCCCACTGTGTAGAGGTACCTAAACCCACAAGGGTGCTCTTGGGAATTTAACCCCCCACACGTTTCGCACATGGGTGGTTCTTGGGAACGCCTGATTGGGGTGGTCAGAAGAATTGTGGACTCGATGCTTCTTGGAACAACACACCCACTTAACCGATGATGTCTTGTGCATGTTAATGGCAGAAGTGACAGTAATCATAAATGCGAGGCCACTAATCCCACTCTCAAATGACCCCGAGGATCCATCCATTCTGTCACCATCAATGCTCCTAACTCAGAAAGTTGGAGTCCGACCTCCACCAGGAGACTTTACAGAGAAAGACCTCCTCACAAAACAGTGGAGACAAGTACAGGCTCTGGCCAACAAATACTGGAACCGTACCTGTCCACCTAGCAAGGCCGGAAGAAATGGACCAAGCCCCACCAAAACCTGCAAGAAGGAGACATTGTCCTTCTCAAACATGATCAAGCTGCCCGCAACAACTGGCCAATGGCCATAATCACAAAGACCTCCCCTGGAGAAGATAGAAGAGTGAGAAAGGTGGAATTAAAGACCTTGGATCAAGGACGTTCAACGAAGTTCCTCAGACCAATCTCAGAAGTCGTCTTACTTCTGACTAAAGACTGATGTTCAGAAACCCGCTTAGTTCACAGGCCGAGTGGTGACCTCACAGAGCCCAGTCAGGGAGTGTGTTGCCTTTAAGGCATAATTATGGGTAGACTTTTATTTTGATAAGTGTTAGTCATCACTTCCTGTTAGTTATGTTGAGGAAGCCAGCTGAATTTGTCTAACGTTTGCATTCGTGTAGTTACAACTCCAAGGAAATAATAGACAACCTACACTGTAAACGCCACAGAAACAATTTCATTGTTGTATTTATAAGTTAATGTTAAACAAGTTATTTACATGAAAAAGAATTTGATTTGTTTGTAGCTTTATTTACATGTATTTACATTTGAAAAAAATGCATGCTACCAACAAAATGGTGTTTGTTTATATTGTTTTTGTTCCAGTTTTCACTGTCTGTGTAAGATGGTGTAAAGAGCCACAGTAAACAGTGAGTAAAGCTTACTAAGACTCAAGTCATCATTTTGCAAGAAAGAGTTTAGCTAGTTGGATAGCTTCAGCTTCTACGCTGTAGTGAAGACAACATAGTGAGATATCGGATCGGATCGGAAGGGGTCTAAAATGATCATCAAAAATAATCCATGAATACCTGGCTACGAGGGAAATCACATTATATAATCCATGAATACCTGGCTACGAGGGAAATCACGTTATTTTGAGCCATGCAAATGCTTTAATCAAAGTATTGCCATAAATGGATTTCCCAGTAATGTGGTTACTGGTGTGTGCATAGACATATGTCAGCATTTAGAGACATGATTTTCAGTCAGGGCACAGGGTAAGTCTAACAACAGTGTCCCTCCCCTTTTACAGGTATTCAATGCGTTTCTAAAAGGCACATCACTGTAACGCATGAGATAAAAGGGCAGTCTGCCTGCTTATTATGCTGTTGTCCTTGCTCTCAGATTTGTGTCTGTTACATGTTTGTGAACATGTAACCATAACCTGCACGTATTCGGTGTCTGCCTGTTTGCCCTTTTAGAGTTGATAGAGAGGTACAAAAACCCCCAAACAACCCCCCCCCCCAAAAAAAACAAAAACAAAAAACAGCCGGCTCAAATCAGATAAGCCAAGGATACCCTGGTTAAAGTAAACGGTCCATTACCACTAGAGGGAGACAAAGGCCACATATTAATAATGATACGGCAGCAAGTTGGCAAAGGGAGGCTCTTAACATTTTAGTCATTTGGGTCATGCAAGAGAGGGGGATGTGAGATCAAGCAAAGATGTTTGAAGAGCAATAGATAGTATAACCATCACCGATCCACTATAACAATATGATCCTCTTTTTTTCTTTTAGGTTATTATAAAATGCACAAGGTCTGATGACCGTAGAGGGAAGTTGACACTCCTTGCTCTTCCTTGGACTTCAGATAATCCTGGAAAAGTCTTGATGTGTATTTCAGATCATTGTCCTGTTGTTGAATTGTAAAATGAGCGTTCCACTTAAATTTAAACCAGAGGGGATGGCATGACTACAGAATATAGTGATAGTTCTCTTGGCCAATTCTCTTTTGGCTGTTTGACCTCTGAGGTGAAAGCAGATAAGCAAGGATACCCTGGTTAAAATGAACTGTCTGTGAGGGGAAACAGCCCCAAACCTGAATGTTGCCGCAACAATGTTTGAATGTAGGTGTTATGCACTGTTGCATTAACCGTCCATGCATTCTTTATCCCCTCAAATATGCCCCCCCCCCCATAATACTGAAAACCACATTTTGATTCATCTGTAAACAAGACTTTTTTTTAGTCTTCAGCAGTGAAATTTCAGTATTTGTTTTGACAATGGTGACTGATTTACTTATCTTTAATATTGTTTTAACTGCATTGACTTGTTTATGTATGTTTATGTTGTGTTCCTTGTATATTGCGCAACCTAAATGTCTGTGTGCAGCGGCTGTCTTGGTCAGGACAGGACAGGACAGGACAGGATAGGACTCCTTGTCTCACTGAGACCTTCCTAATTAAATAGAGATTAAATACAAAAAAATATTTGGTCAAAGAAGTGGTGTGGGAGTTGCTACTTTTCCTATTAGGGCTGTGTTTTGCAAGTCATCTTCAGTCTGTTGTTTTTACTAATGAGGTAGGGCGTTCCTTGTTCAGCGTGCTTTGAATCTTGCAGTTGTTCGCTGTTCTGTCTCGTAAACATGTTAGCTTGATATATCGCTCTTGAGATGGCGTGGATGCTTTAGGTCTGCCTGTCTGATCTCGCTTTAGATGAGAGGGAGTTGGTTTCTGAAAACCTCTGTAGTGTGCAATATACTGCCCCCTTCAGAAACCTTCAATTTAATTACAGTTTGGCAGTGCGACAGTCCTTCATCACCCAGGAGAATAATTTGACCTCCAACCACTTCCCTGAGCTCTGCTGGTATAATTGCCAACTAACTGCAATAACATTTCAAAGGAAATGTCCTTTTTTTTCAAAATTAAACACATGCAACAGCAACAATAACTCAGACCAAAGCAACTTACGCTGTGTATTACCAGTGTCCATGTATTAAAATGTCAATGGAAAAACAAGGGAATGGCGTAGTAGACTACTATGGCATGGAGGAATAGCTCTGGGTCATTGAAAGAAAAGACTTGATTCTAGAGATGACACTGAGTGGAAAAGTGGGAAAAAAATATAGACTTGAAAACAGCAATGATCTGCTTGTCACATGTCACAGGTGGAATTAAAAGCCACCCTGTTGGTCTTGGTATGGGGCTCGACAAAGGTGGACAGTTTGGCCTACACCCTCAGGACTCGCATTAGAGGATTCAGCAGGGCTAAAGATGATGGTTTTACATTTGCTCTTTATTTAGTTCGAGGAAGTTATTGGAATAAAGCAATGATGGCCAAAAAAAAGGGGCCATAACATTTCATTTAATGTATGTTACATTTTTTTTTTTTTGCACCAGCATAGACAGCGTATTCAGTTCAGATGGATGTTAGGTGGCTTTAAACTTTTTTTTTTTTTAATAAAATAGGTCATAAAAAGCATCTTGTGCAGGCATTTTCACTTGGCCATCTGTTGACTGCTGGAGCACCATGTGCTGTGTTGTCCTTGTTTGGATCGAAAGGTGGCAGTGTTGTTACACGGCGTTGTTACATATGACTAGCTCTGCATTGACGATTCTCTGTAGATCAACACAGAATATGAAATGAGGAAGATATTATATAATAAAAGCAAACTAGATACAGAAGAACATTCGCTGGGATTTCTAAAAACTCAAATGATATCTTCACTCGTCCGATTCATCGCCCATCTCTCTTTTCTTTTTTTGGCTTTTCATGTTCAACACATCTCTCCTCTGGTCATAATGCCATGTGCATTACATGCATTAGCTTGTTGGTACAGAGAATAAGATACGATAAAACAAAAGTAAAGTAGAATAAGTATGTGGAAAAAAATATGTATGCAAAAGCACACACTCATATATATAGTATAAAAATAAAAGCGGCAAAAAGCAAGTCAGTGGGGGGGGGGGGGCTGGTCCAACTGCAACAGGGAAGAAACTGTTCTTGTGGTGTGACGTTTTGATCCTGATGGACCTCAGCCTCTTGCCAGAGGACAGATTCTCAAAAAGGTGGTGTCCAGGGTGGGAAGGGTCAGTGATCTTCCCTGCCCACCTCAAGGTCCTGGAGGCATGCAGGTCCTGGAGAGATGGGAGGCAGCAGCCGATCACCTTCTCTACTGAGCGAATGGTGCACTGCAGCCTGCCCTGGTCCCTGACGGTGGCAGCAACGCACCAGACAGTGAAGGAGGAGGTTAGAGACTCTGTGATGGAAGTGTAGAAATTCACCATCATTGTCTGTGGCAGGTTGAATTTCCACTGAATAATAAAACAATCATGATATCATGAGAAGTTTGCAGTATTTATTGGTTGGAGTTGAGGTTAGATGAGTTTTTTCTCATCTTTTAATGCTATAATTGGGAAACAGACCTTGGAACACCAAATTTTGGGTTTTGATGGGGGCCTTGTCCAGCTCTCCCCATTAGAACAACTCACTAAAGTGCATTGAATAGACCTTGCTTCAGTTACAGGCTTTGATTTATCACCTCCCTTGCTATGAAACACAAGCACTAAGATTCAATATTCAACACTAATTGCAGTCTTGATGGAGTTTAATGGAATCTGTCATTTACCAGCTAGTGATAAAGGTATCCACTTTCTACACACCCACTCTCTATACCACATACACTTACAATCAGAAGTCTAAGATTTCTCATCATAGTATGAAATCATTTTATAGTATGTAGCAAAAGTAAACATACAGTATTCTGTATTGTGATTATGGATATAAAACGTACAGCTGAGCACTGATAGCAGCACTGAGGTCCACATGATCCTTATGATATCTTAAAGGGTATTTTTTTGGCTTTCAAAACAAACATGAGAAAAAGACTAATTTCCCAATCTAAATGCACTTTTCTGAATATAGAAACATCCCTCCCACATGCATCTTTACACAGTTTGTTGAATAGGCTCATTGCTCTATTGTGACTTGGCTGGGCAATGTATATATATATGTTGATATCGTGATATGAGAATAGATATCTGAGATTTGGGATATCATAATATCATGATATAGCACAAGTGTTGTCTTTTCCTGGTTTTAAAGGCTGCACTGCAGTAAAGAGATGCAATTTTCTGAACTTATTAGATTGTTCTAGTGGTTATATTTGTCTGTTCCTGTTTGGACATCATATCCAAATTACTAATGAATGTTTATCAAAAAAGGCATTGTGTTAATATTGTGTTAATTTTTTTTTTTTTTTTTTTAGGGAGTTGTTCCTTATCCGATGAGAGGGTCTAAGGACAGGATGTTGTGTTGCTGTAAAGCCCCTTGAGGCAAATTTTTGATATTGGGCTATACAATTAACTTGACTTGACTAGAGAGCACCAATTGTCATCTAGTCAAAATATCAATATCGAGGTATTCGGTCAAAAATATCGTGATATTTGATGTTGTCCATATCTGCCAGCCCTACTGATAACCCTGGTGATATCATGCTGTCGTATAAAAAGTCATTGGAGGGGTCAGGGTGAACAGAACAGCTCGTGTTTAGGCAGACATACAGAGCGAGTACCCAGTCATTCTCTTGAGGGACGTGGAAAGAAATTGTGATGGAGAAATTCCACTTTCTATCATATGGAAAACCAGGCAGGTGGTAAGAGGCATATGAATGTCGGGCTTGCTAGTTCCAGATTATAATTAGACATGGGCTGGCATCATCATTTCTCATCGCGGTGGAAAGGAGAGTGCCGTTCTCTCCATCACAGCGACCTGCCTGCAAGGTGCTCATTAATGAAGTGATGGAGAGACACGCACACATGTGCACCCGCGCACACATGCACACGCAGGCACACGAGTGCACACCTGCAGAGCCCTTTCTACATTATTTACTCCAACAGCTCAACTAATTTTTTTTCATCTTGCCAGTAATGGGGATAGCTTCTTTAAAGCTGAAAGTTCACGATTGCCGCAGTGGTTTTTGAATATGACAGCATACAAACACACAACACATACACATATGTAAATATGAGGGTACACAGACACGTACAAACACAAATTCAGACACACAAGTGGAGAAGCTTACATCTTAATTACTGGGAAGTCAGGATTCTGATTCGACCATCCAAGTTATTTTACCTCTGTCATTTTCAAATTCTGCCAAAGGTAATCACTGTAAAAGATGATCGTATGCGCTCGTGTCAGCTATTCTCTATTCAACACCGGACAGAATAAATCCCATGAAAAGAATAACTTGGTATTTTGAATTTTAGTAAATTATATTCTTTTACCACATACACGTGCATGTGAATTACTGACCCACTAACAGTAGTGAACACCTCCAACTCATGAGAAGGGTCACACATCATCCGCCATCTTGAAAGGTGCTGTGTGTTATTTTCTGCTTTCTTAAAGCATGGCATGCTTCAATAAGCATAATATATTCTGCTTTATTGAAGTGTGACTTGTAAATATCTGTACCTGTTGCTGAATGATAATGATGGGCTAAGACAATCTGCTGTCATGGACACACACACACACACACGCACCAAATTTCTACAAAACAAGGCCAAATGAGGTGATTTTGTTGTTTGGCGCCCCATTCCTCAGAAAACTTGGCTTGTACTCATTTCTCAGCAAGATGTCAGCAAATGTACTGTGTATCCATTACCACTCTATGGGCATTTGTTTGCCTTGCAGACTTTGTTCTTTGTTTAGTAGATTGTATTCGCGTCACTTAGATGAAGAGGTCGGGATTCAAGGAGAATTACACATACAGGTAACTGTCTACAGTTGACAGCGACAAAGACAATTGGTTTCTCAAAATCTAAACAGATATTTTCTGACAGATATTGCACACACACACACACACACACACACAGTACTAACTGCAGTATGATCCAAAGTGGTCCACTGCAGTGTCCTGTAGCAGCATTCGTACATGCTAATGTGATTTATCCCATTTGTCTCGGCTGGGAGAGTGACAACCTTCTTTTGAATGACTGCTTCAGGTTATGTGTGCGTGAAAGAGAGAGAGAGAGAGAACGAGAGACAGACAGAGAGACAGGCCAAGATTAACCGTAATGTAATTATACAAGTTTTTTGGGGGGGGGATTCCCCCCCCCCCCCCCCGCTGCTCCACTCCTTCTGCTGATCCGGGGAGGGCTGCAGACTACCACACGTCTCCTCCGATACATGTAGAGCTGCCAGCCGCTTCTTTTCACCTGACAGTGAGGAGTTTCACCAGGGGGACGTAGCACGTGGGAGGATCACGCTATTCCCCCCAGTTCCCCCTCCCCCCAAACAGGCGTCCCGACCGACCAGAGGAAGCGCTAGTGCAGCGACCAGGACACATACCCACATCTGGCTTCCTACCTGCAGACATGGCCAAACAGCCAATTGTGTCTGTAGGGACGCCCGACCAAGCCGGAGGTAACACAGGGATTCAAACGGGCAATCCCCGTATTGGAAGGCAATGGAACTGACCGCCACGATACCCGGACGCCCCATACAAGTTTTTGATATGGTCACATAGTATGTGGCTCTGCGTACATCGAACCAAGAATTGGATGGAAGGCTGGATATATTGAAGGAGATTTTGCAAGTCCTAACTGTAATCTTACTGGCACATATACACATACCATTCAAAGATACTCTGGTCAGTCTAGAAACCCCAGCAATATATGTGGAAAAACTAGTAGCACACATGTGGCTGTTTTGACTTGGTATAGATGTTGAAGTTAAAAGTTGGACGGTTTGGAGACAAAGCAAGAGAGGCAAGATTGAGATGGCTTGGACGTGTGGAGGAGAGATGCTGGGTATATTGGGAGAAGGATGCTGAATATGGAGCTGCCAGGGAAGAGGAAAAGAGGCAGGCCAAAGAGGAGGTTTATGGATGTGGTGAGGGAAGACATGCAGGTGGCTGGTGTGACAGAGGAAGATGCAGAAGACAGGAAGAAATAGAAATGGATGATCCGCTGTGGTGACCCCTAATGGGAGCAGCCGACAGTAGTAGTAGTAGTAGTAGTAGATACATGTTGAAGTTAAAACTGAAAAGTGATGGAGGGAAAGATTGATTGTATGATTCAGATAAGGACATTCATAGGTTCTGGCACAACTATTATTTTTTGTTGTTTGGAATAGCAGCCCTGTAGCTGCTTCTCTTAGAAGGAAACCTGGCTGCAGGGAGAAACGTGGTGGATGAGAGTACAGTGTATCATTAGACCTATAAACTAGGTACCTCCTAATGGAGATGTTTTGTTAAATTAGACCCCATGGCACCAGATGGCCCCAATAAGAAATGCTCCCCTCAACACTTACTCTCAGCAATGATTAAGACTATACTCACTTCATGCCACATAACCTTGACCTCATGGATTTGAAATATTGATTTACATCTAAATCACAACATTAGATTTACTGATATAGCATTGTTCTTGACAGGTCTTATTGATCAGTCAGTGGCTTGAACCTTGGCTCAATAGTTTAGAAAATGACCTGTAGCAACAATTATAAACTAATGGGACAGCCAATGCTTCTGGCTGTCAAGCGCTACTTGGCAGATCAGAAACCCATCATCAAATCTTGACCATACTGTGAGCTTTAAAATTAAATTTGCAAAGCAAACAATGCACTTAAGAACACCTCTTCACGGACTTTTGGACCGGCAGCTTACATTGCCTCGGATGTAATATTGGCAAGCTTGCTAAATGACATATTAGGTTGCATGTTTTAAAAGTATTGCGAGGAGCATTGCTATCAATCCATGTCTAGCTGACCACTCTCAAGCTGGGCATGCATTAGCACTTCAACATAGAAACTCATGCGGGTGGAGAAATCTCCATCTTAAAGTTCAAGGTTCAGTATGCAAAGAAATGCAACCCTCAGTTGATTCTGTTGGAGCCGGCAGTGGACCGTTTATCAGGTGATGCAAGTCAACAGCTGCAGTGCGGTTAGGCCGTGCCTCGTAACAGACCTTCTTTTAACTGACTTCTACAGTGAATACAAGGAGGAGTCGAGCACTAAGTGATTCCTACTACTTGATAGGTCTCTCCTGAGAATAGCAGTGGTTGTAAGACAACAGTAAGAGATGTACTGTAGGCTGGTAAGGAAGAGTGAGCGAAAGAGAGAGACAGAGTGAGAGAGCGAGAGAGAGAGAGAGAGAAAGATAAATTAAACCGAAATTGGAATAAATGATATGGAATGACAGCAAAAGAGCGAGATAGAGTGAAAGAAGGTAAAGAGAGTGAATAGTCACATGAAACAACTAGTGCTGGGTGATATGGAAAACTATTGTGATTATCTTTGTGAAATTATTTATATATATATATATATATATATATATATATATATATATATATATATATATATATACATACGTATATATATATATAAAATATATATATACACACACATATATACACAAACAAGTTTTAATACATAGCAGTACAAGCTTGTTTCCTGCATCGCACACTCATCAGCTGCTAATATATATATATATATATATATATATATATATATATATCATGATATCTGCTTACATAGGCAATTCAACTGAGGTTAATCACATTTAACTGTTTGGTAATGTAAAGTACAACATCAAACCAAAACTAGGCTTCAAACAATACTCCCTCGAATATTTCAGACCTCATTTTGTCAGAGAATTTATCAAATAGATTCTCATAAGAAACTTTATATTATGATACAAAATCCGAATTTCATCCCGATATAATGCTAGTAATAAACAATAATTTCGAATTATTGCCCAGCCCTTGCAGAAACAAAGGCAAAGCAATAGCAAAAAGTAGCATAACATAGGGACACTGTCCATGTTTACATAATGTGTACATTGGAATTAGAAGACACTGGCATTACTGTTTAATGGCTCTGACCCAAATGAAACATTTAATAGGCTCCACCACCAAAGTGATGTGAACTAGAATAAATATTAATGAATGAACCAACGCGTAGTTCAAAGCATCATAAAGATGGGGGAAATTAAAAGGGAGCATGGACCGCTACAAAGAGAGATAGTGAGTTGGTAGAGCAAAGCACTAAAAGGGTTTGGGAATTTAATTTCCCCTCGGGACGCCTGTACTGGAGAAAAAAAGGATGAGTTCACGGTTCTGTGAGGTAATTTGGCTGAAAGTACATCTGCTGCAGTTCCCTTAATGGTATATGTTGTGTATGTTCACGATCTTTTGAGGTCAGGAGGATTTAAGTCATGCAGAGAGAGCAGGGAGCCTGCTCGGCTTATGAATTTCACAACCTTCCACAGCCAAGTCTGCTAACCTCTGCATATACACGCCACATATTAAACAGATTGAACAGATCGATAGAGATCCCTCGGATTCAAATCAACAACCTTTGTGTCAACCCCCAACTTTTATTAACCGTAAGGCCAGCACAACTACTGTCTACAGAACAGAGTATATGACTTTAACCAAAACAGAAACAAAAGTGGTGCCAGGCACTTCTACCATTTCTGATATTCATAACAATGCTTTTCTCACCATAGCAATGGATAGGAATATATGTTTCAAACTATTCTGTTGCCTACCAACACGTAGATCGATCCATTATCCAAACCGCTTATCCTGCTCTCAAGGTCGCGGGGATGCGGGAGCCTATCCCAGCAGTCATTGGGCGGCAGGCACGGGGATTGCCAGTTTGAATTCCCGTGTTACCTCCGGCTTGGTCGGGTGTTCCTACAGACACAATGGGCCGTGTCTGCAGGTGGGAAGCCAGATGTGTGTGTCCTGGTCGCTGCACTAGCGCCTCCTTTGGTCGGTTGGGGCACCTGTTCAGGGGGGAGGGGGAACTGGGTGGAATAGCAGGATCTTCCCACGCGCTACGTCCCCCTGGCAAAACTCCTCACTGTCAGGTGAAAAGAATAGGCTGGCGACTCCACATGAATCGGAGGAGACGTGGTAGTCTGTAGCCCTTCCGGGATTGGCAGAGGGATGGAGCAGCGACCGGAACGGCTCGGAAGAGTGGGGTAATTGGCTGGATACAATTGGGGAGAAAAAGGGAGAAAAAAAAGTGGAACATAACATTGGTGTCAGTAAATCCAGCCATCGCTGATAACATTATGGCTAAATAATGATTTTGACCTTTTTTTGTGACTTTTGGTGTGACCTTGGCCCACTTACCTACTAAATTCAACTGGGTCATCTGGGGACCATTACCCTCTTTTCCTCAAAATGTCATCATGGCATCTGCTGCAGCAGTTTGTTCTGTAGAGTTGTTGACAGAAAAACAAACAAACAAATGACACCAAAAACAACCCCCTCTCGGGGTGGGCCAAAAAACAAAAAAACAAAACCCTATAAATAAATATTATTAAACAACATAGCAATGTCACCCTCTGGCCCTGCATCCCCGTAGTTCCCCTCCCTCGCTCACAGCGAAAAAACAGTCCCACACCAACACGCATCCATCAGCCCGAGGGATCTGCTAAAATGTTCTGCCATTATTAAACTCTTTGCCTATCTCATTTGACTTTTTCAGCGAGCCTTTCCTAATTCATATTCTGTGAGGTGTTCACACTTCCTCTGTGCTCGTGTCAGCTTTGTTATTTTGTCTGCACAAACCTCCAAGCTGACAAGTAATGATTTCGACAAACTATTATTACTGATTGTTTTGGTGGGCTTTTTTTTTTTTGGTCCGGCATTCATTTCAGCCTAGTCATTTTTCAGGGTTTTTTTTCCCCCTCCTCTATTTTCAACCGCTTTATCAGATAATTGGAAAGAAATTGCTGTTATGCTGAACCCCCATCATAAATACAATAACAGATGTCATTCCAAAAGTAGACAAACGGGGAAAAAGCCTGGCGAATACGGTTTGGAGTATTAGCTGCGTAAACACAATTGAATGCCGCTTCAAACAATGCCGTCTGAGAAGCCCATTCAAAGAAACTAATGAGTTATACGAGCCCTTGTTTAAGGTTATATACTTAAAAGGATAAACATATTCTGTTTTTATATTGTCTCTTTAGTGCTTCACTAAATGGAGTTAAAGTAGCCCTTTTAGAAAGGATATTGCCAAGTCGCTCCTCAGAATAACAGAGCACCTCCATAACTGCTTCTCGGGGACCACAGAAGCAAATGGAGAGAGGAGGCCGGAGAGCCAGAGAGTCTGGTCCCTTTGGAAAATGCAGCAAAGAAGGAAGCTCTGCAAGACTGTGGTGGATGGGCTAAAGTACAGACGCTCTCTCCATACGAAGCGCTGTCGGATGGGAGCACAGGGAAGTTGGAGAAAGGGATATAATATGGAGGGAGAGAGAGAAAGGGATGGATAATTAAAGGCTGGCTAAGAAGCCGTGTATCTCTGTGCACATGTGCCGATAATGATTATACCAGCCAATTACAGAGGTGCCAAATGCGATATGAATAAAGTACAAATGTGATATATTGTCACGTCATATTCCAGAGCTATTTTGTGTGAAAGTTGGGCTTTTCTGTTATCTTTCCATAGAGGGCTCTGTCCTGAATTTCAAATTCAAGCAAAAAAAAAAAAAAAATCCTTAATAGGTGTTGCTGGATAGCAAACCGCACAATAAAGCCTCTCTTACCAAATTCACACATTGGTTTGGTCATAGGCCAGTTTATTCACAGAAACGTGTAAATTATGATCGTTGGCTGATAAATTATTTAGATTTGGCAGATAAAATGCTTGTTACCCTCACTGTTGTCACTGCTGAAGAGTGCCATTTCATGCAATGGTGGTACAAATGGCAAATCAGGAATCAGGAGCACTTTGTCATTTAATTTCATGTACTTGCATATATGAAATGAAACGAAATGTCCTTTCCCCCAGCCCACAGCAGTGCAACACAAATACAAAAACACATATCTAAAAACTACAAGAACACATATATTAAACTACAAAAAAAAAAATCATTGTTTGCGAGAACGCACGCCAGGATGACAGTTGGAACTGCCGGTCTGCATGGGCTAGCAGTTAGCTTAGCCTGCCCCACTTCCGCATCCTGTCACACCGCCCTTGGTGTTTCCTCCTCGGGCGCAGCTCCAGGCAGGACTGTGGTCCCTGGGTCCACCAGACGCGGCAGACCAGGCTCCCCCAGCCAATCCAATGCCAACTCTCCGAGCCAGACACCTTTGACACACCTCCCCATACTCCACACGATGACACAAAAGACACAGTCAACGCTAGGCGAGGCCACCGCCAGACCGCCCTTAGTGTTTTCGGAACTGCCGGTCTGCATGGGCTAGCAGTTAGCTTAGCTTGCCCCGCTTCTGCGTCTTGTCAGACTGCCCTTGGTGTTTCCACTTCATGTGCAGCTCCATGCAGGGCTGTGGTCCCTTGGCCCACAGGACGCACAGACCAAGCTCTCCCGGCCATCAAATGAAGACATGGACAGACGTGGACAGACGTGAACAAAAACACTGCATGGACGGTACTGGGTGAGGCCGCTGCAAATGTTAAGTTCGCGCCACCATCTTCCCACACTGGTACTGGGTGAGGCTGCTGCAAACATGAATTCGCGCCGCCAGATGCGCTTCAAGCTGAACAAGGTCAAGCTGGATTCCACATAGGCTCCCCCACTTTTTCTCACTTTCTCTTACGCTCTCCCTCTCTCTCTCTCTCTCTCTCTCTCTCTTTCTCTCCCTCCTCCCTTCTCCACAGGGGGGATTCTCACATAGACTATTGCAAAGATGCATAGGTAACAGCCCTTATAGTGTTTGAATAAATCATCTAACAACTGTTCACAGGAAGGGTGAGTTTGGCGCTGACATGAATTACAGTGTGGCTTGTGTCGCTGAATAATGCATTTGACCCAGTGATGTTCGAGTTATCTTTCTCTTTGCTTGATGTCACTGGGGAGTTTTTTCACTACAGCGGGTCCCCCTTGGAAATACTCTCCTCTGCACTGCTTCTGAGGTTACTGTAGATTCATCTCATCTGTGGCCATGAATTACATGCGTGTGAACTTTGATCTCTGATGTCTTGAACTACACAGACTTTGTCCAAGCTGTCACTTTGCAGGCAAATATTTAAAGGGCGATACCAGTGTTTTTGCATTTTGCAGCCTGTTTACTATATTTTAAGTCGCCCCCAACCATTTCCCAAAGCACTGTAGTGTTTTAAGATTTTTTGATGTGTTTTTCCTACCTTACTGGGAGCCACTGGTTTCTATTCATTTCAGTATGTTAAGGAAATCGTCTCACGTGAGCAAGATAGTCCATCACGTGAAAGTTCTGTTGATGTTATTTTTTGTCAAAGTTACGCTGTCAATGCAGAATGAGGTGGCTGATGTTGAAAGCACCGATTGTTGTGAAGAGTCGGCCAGCTGAAGAACAAGAAGCTACCAAATTCATGTCATTATTTTCACAACATCCATGTTGGAATATTGTTTATCCGCTGGATTTGATTTTATGACAACATAACTTGTCATACATAACCTTGTTGTTATGTTTGATCACAGCACATTCCTTTACTTGTCATGTCTAGGTGCAGACCCGTTCCCGCTTTCATCATTTGAGAAACATCGCTAGGCTTAGGCCTGTTGTATCATGTGCCGAGATGGAAATGATCATTCATGGGTTCATCTCTACATGTCTAGATTATTGTAATTCACTTTTTACTTGCTTTAGCAAATCCTCTCTGGATCAACTACACATGATTCAGAATGCTGCTGCAAGAGCTCTAACTAGAACTAGCAAGTGCTCTGACATTACTCCCATTCTCGCATCCTTGCACCGGCTTTCAGTTGAATATAGGGTTAAATGTAAGGTTTTAGTGATTACCTATGGAGCCGTGTGTGGTCAGGCACCCTCCTACATCGCCAATCTAATTCGCCCCTACACGACATCCAGATCACTTATGTCCTCTGATACATTTCTATTGTCGATACCTTGTACCAAAGCCAAAGGAGATCGAGCTTTCACAGTAGTTGCCTCTAAACTGTGGAAGGCTCTCCCCTTGGCTTTGCGGTCTGTTGACTCTGTGGACAGTTTTAAAAAAGCAGCTAAAAACGCACATGTTTAGTCTGGCTTTTGTTTAGTCTTTGTCTAATTCGTGCATTGATTGTTGTTGTTGCGTTGCTTATATAATCTCTGTTCATCTTTTAAATAATTACTTATGTATTTATATTATCTTAATTTTTCCCTTTCTTTCATTGTGAAGCACGTTGTGCCTCTGTGAAAGGTGCTACATAAATAAACTTTTACTCACTCACTCACTCACTTGTGAATGCAATGCTGTTCAGCAGCTGTCTCTAAAGATCAGATGCCCGAGTGCACTTGAACACACCACCTGGAGGACTTTTCACAACAGTATGTGCCTGCAGGCCAGATGTTTTCCTCACATGTCATACTTGGCACGATTGTTCATTTGATTGTGCAATTTTCCCGGAGCGTCATCTTCATCTTCACAGCTTCATCTTCATCTTCATCTTGTCATACAGCATATTGGATTTTCATGATATTGCATCATAAATCTTGACTCCAAATTCTCAAAAACACTTTGGAAAATCATTAGTTTTATTAAATAGAAAAAAAAACATTAAAATCAATAGGTCATAGGGATATAGGTGTAAGAAACAAATGCTTTTTTTGTCGTACATAACTACCAAAACAGAAAGAAATGAGCTGCTTCAGCTCATTATAAAATGTAAATTAACTAGCTAACTTGCAATTTTCCTTGGGAACAACCTCTGAAGGTAATTTTCTCATTGTCCTCAGTGTAATAGATTGGGGCACTCCACCTTGAAGGCCCTGTGAGTTCACAGGCATGGAGGTCACCACAGGTTAACTGGTGCTCATCTGAAAATCAAGCCAACCCGAAACTTAAACGGAATTGTGAAAACATATACCTGGCAAAAATGGGTTTGATGAACAATTAGAGAGAGAGGTTTTAGAGATGGTTTTGCATGCGGTGAACTATGACAAATTAAACTACATAACTATCATAGTCAAGACATTGTCTAGTAATAGGACATACATTACATTACTTGAGTCATAGAAGCCATCCTGGCATTGTGGTGGTTGAAAATTGGTAGTGAGGAGGTTAGCTGTGCTCTGACTGAAGATCTTTCGAACAGTCATCAGTCGGATTTGTTCAATTGGCAATATCTCATTTGATAAACAGGCTGGATCTCGGCCAGCCCTACTCATACTCGCATGATTCTCCCACCATTTTTTGTTTTCATTCATTCTCTATATCAGCTTAATACAATTCAAGAGCTGCAGCCATTCTGCGAAAGCATGAGCTTGAAGGAAATAGCTGTGATGCCGCCTCCAGTTTCTTTCCTTTCCTTTTTTTTTTCTCCCTTTTTCTCCCCAATTTTATCCGGCCAATTACCCCACTCTTCCGAGCCGTCACTGCTCCACCTCCTCTGCCGATCTAGGGAGGGCTGCACATGCCTCCCACAATACATGTGGAATCGGCAGCCACTTCTTTTCACCTGACAGTGAGGAGTTTCGCCAGGGGGACATTGAATTTTTGTTCATTGAGGTGATAGCATTGTATAATTTTCCAATGACCCGTTTGTTACCTTCACCCTTATAAGCATCTATAAAAATCTGGATCCAAAGTTTTGAAAGAATTTTAGGTTGAGAAGCCCATGTGTTTTTGAATACAGAAATCTGGGTCTTGGGATCAGCATTGTGAGACAGACCAAGGGTGCAGGCATGAAACCTCAAAGTAAGAACATTGGGCAGCCTCAAGAATCGCAGTGCTCATTGGCTATGCTGTGAAGGGGGCGGTCTCTCCCTCTCGAAAGCTGTCATGGCAGCTGAGTAGACTAGTCGTGATAGCAAAAGTACAGTTATGGGTACAGTGGTTAAGTTCCAGGTAAAAGTTAGGTATATTTAGGTAGGGATTAAGTTACAGTGAAGGTTAATGGCTACTGAGCGCTTTCACAGGATTGTTTCATGCCTCAAGCACTTTACTTATTTCCAATCACTACCATTTAGCAAGACCTGCTGATATTTTTGTTGCTTTTCCTGTTATGCATCAGTAAAGAAGAAAAATGTTATGCAATTCAACTTCCAAGGTGAAGGCCAACCATGATTTGGACTGGATTAATGATTTTTAAGGCTTGATCTGGTCTGGACCTAGTCTGCGGTTGTCGGTAAGAGGCTGTTGGCAGAGATGAGCTTGTCGTGTATGAGGGCTCAAAACTTGATTTTGGAGCCTGCTGATCCAATCACGTTGAATCATGTTTGATTTTTAGGATGCTAATTTGGGCACCTTTACGGACCTCTTGAATTGAGAGCTGCTCAACAACGTTGAAAATAAAGTATGTGACAGTTGCCAATGACAATTGGGATCAGATGCGGATGACAATATTATGTATACATGTTTGCCAAAGAAAATATTTAAGCAGAAATGATAACAAAACAAAGTGAAAGGATAAGTTCGAAGCTACTACATGTTAAGATGAGAGGAATTTGACTAAAAGGTACATTGAGTGATACCCTACCTCGAATTTCTGTCTGTGTTTGTGTGTCTTGGAGCAATTAATAGTCTCGATTATGAACTGTCATAAATTGGTTGGGGAAACAAGAATTCGAGAACTGAATGAGAGGTGCTCTCTTCTCCTTCGAGATAATTTCTCCTTAGATTGAAAAATTACATCCCTTGAGAAAGGCACTGGATACCAAACTGGTCCAATGGAGCTCCTTGTTGACCAATGGCAGAAGGCTGGGGCATCTCTTCTAAATGTCTGCAACACGCCGCAAAGCCTGTGATATAAAGAATAATGACTTCTTCTTCTTTTTTTTTTTTTTTTACAAACAAGCAGGGTTCATTAGAAACAGTTAACAAAAGACAATTTGTTGAGAAAACATCTATCGGTTGAGGGCTGGATTCATGTATAGGGGTTCTAATACAAGGAAGTCAAAGCTGTACCACTTGCTCATAAAGTTAAAGCACTAAATGCATTCTCACCATTTCTCTGTCTCTATTATAGTCATGTTGTGAGAAAATATAAACTTTGATTTCCCATGACAAAACAAAACCAAAATTCACATATTGCTTCTTGCGTGCTGTGTAATATATCTGCCCCGCTCCATAAGAAAAGACAACTCACTTTCATAAAATGAAAGGAAGTCTCTTATTATTATTTTCCCATCACGAGTCTTTCAGTCTTAATTAAAAAAGAGACATTGAAATTGATTTGTACAGATGGTGGTAAAATTTTCAACATTTTCAAAACTTTTTTTTTCGTTATCACGGTGTGTTGATGCATGCCCAATGATCCAGGTAAGGAAATCACAGAAAGTTGAATCAGTTCATCTGGACACAACGTTTATTTATTCATTTATTAATTTTGAAAATTGGCCCCCTTTTCTCCCCAATGGTATCCGGCCAATTACCCTACTCTTCCGAGCCGTCCTGGTCGCTGCTGCACTCTCTCTGCCGTTCCGGGGAGGGCTGCAGACGACCACATGCTTCCTCTGATACATGTGGGGTCACCAGCCGCTTCTTTCCCCCCGAACAGGCGCCGCGACCGACCAGAGGAGGTGCTAGTGCAGCCACCAGGACACATACCCACACCCGGCTTCCCACCCGCAGACACGGCCAATTGTGTCTGTAGGGACGCCTGACCAAGCTGGAGGTAACACGGGGATTCTAACCGCTGATCCCTGTGTAGGTAGGCATTTGATTAGACCACTATGCTACCCGGACGCCCCGACACAACGTTTATTGAGAGAAACGTTTCATCACTCATCTAAGTGACCTCTTCAGTCTCAGCTGACCGCAGGTATCCCCACCCATATAAACAATACAGTGGCATAACGACCAAAGCCGGCGATCTAACACAGATTTTATATGCAAATTGCTGTGACCATTGATTACAATCATGGTATTTGGGCATTAGATGGTGAATAAGGAGGTTGCTCCCCCCCCCAATTTAGTGGCCAATTGATCCCTATTTTAGTTCAAACACCCACCCCCGTACTGCGTGCGTTCGCCAACTGCATCTCTCCGGCCGGCAGTCTCGAAGGAGACACCTCACCACTTATTTTTATAGGTTGCAATTTAGAAAAAAAGTGGGCATAGTTCTGACGTGATTCATCTTGATTTGATTTTTTTCATCATAAAAACCTGCCATTTTAACAAGGTATGTAGACTTTTTAGTGTGTGTGTGTGTGTGTGTGTGTGTGTGTGTGTGTGTGCGTGTGTGTGTGTGTGTGTGTGTGCTTTCAGTAAACAGTAAAGACTAAGTGGTGAGGTGAGTGCTTCAGAGAGAAAGACGCACCATTTCAATTTTGTGCTCTGAAAAGGCAGGGAAACTGCAAATTGTCCCATACAATACTTTCTATTTTTCATCTGTCATTCAGTGTGCACTTCTATTTAAAGGAGCATGATGAACTGTTTCCCATAAGCTTTTCTGAGCATGAGCATATGATTTTCAATGAAGTGCAGCTGGGGTAATTTACCTTAATGTCTTAAGATGTTCCCATATCAAAACCTGAGTTGTAACAAATCATTACACCATTCTGAATATCACAAAATTATGAATATTTATGGAGATGTAATTATGTTGTTCTCTATATCAGTAATCTGAGGTTCATTCTTTATCAGAAGTTCACATAATATGATATTCATGATATATTTTTTTTCTGCTTCCGTTGTGGGAAGATGGCGGTGCTAATTCACATTTGCAGCGGCCTCACCTAGTACAGTCCATGCAGTGTCTTTGTCCACGTCTTCTTCTAAGTTTTGTCTTTGTTTGATGGCTGAGAGAGCTGGCGCTAGATTGGCTGGGAGAGCTTGGTCTGCTGTGTCCTGTGGACCCAGGGACCACGGCCCTGCCTGGAGCTGCGCCCAAGGAGGTAACACCGAGTCTGACAGGACGCGGAAGCGGAGCAGTCTAAGCTAACTGCTAGCCCATGCAGACCAGCAGTTCTGATAACACAAGAGGGCGGTCTGGTAGTGGCCTCGCCTGGCATTGACTGTTGTGTTTTTGGTGTCGTCGTGTGAAGTGCGGGGAGGTGTGTCGAGGGTGTCTGGCATTGGATCGGCTGAGGGAGCCTGGTCTGCTGCGTCCGCTGGGCCCAAGGACCACGGCCACTGCCTGGAGCTGGGGCCGAAGAGGAAACACCGAGGGTGGTCTGACAGGATACGGAAGCGGGGAAGACTAAGCTAACTGCTAGCCCAGTCCTGACAGTCATCCTGGCTGGTGCTCTTTCCTTGGACAATGATTTTTTTTTGGTTTAGTTTGGATATGTGTTAGTTTAGATATGTGCGTTCTTGTAGTTCCTGTAGTTTTTGGAGAAGTTTTTGTCTTTGTGTTGCACTGCTGTGTGCTAGGGGGAAAAGACATGCAAGTACATGAGATGAAATGACAAAGGGTTCCTGATTCCTGATTTTGCTAGACAGATAAGAAAAATGGGTTAGCCTATCAGGCCCGGTTCTGAATTGGTTCAGAACCTACCTACAAGACAGGCAGTTTTTGTGTCCATTGGAGACGTTGCCTTGGACAAAGTAGGTATTATGTGTGGGGTACCCTCAGGTTCGATTCTTGGACCATTACTATTAAATCTCCATATGCTCCCACTTGCACTTGTTATACAGAAACAAAATGAATTACCATAATTATGTAGATGATTCACAACTGTTCATATCCCTATCTCCTGAGGACCTAGATCCCATACATTCCCTAACACAGTGTATTGATGATATTAATCTATGGATGTTGGAGAACTTTTTACAATTGAACAAAGACAAAACAGAAATACTAATTTTTGGTGCAAAGACTCAGACAGAGTGTCTGTGAATGTGTCTGTGAACTCAGACAGGGAATTGCAGCTCATCTCAGTTCTCTGTCTCTGGAGTTTAAAAGTGAAGCTAGAAATCTGGGTTTAGTCATAAACGGCGATCTAAATGTTAAGAGCCACATCAGTCATCTCACAAGATCAGCCTTGTACCATCTTAAAAAAATTTCAAAACTAAGGGGCTTTCTATCAAAATCAGACTCTGAAAAATTAATCCATGCATTTATAACAAATAGACTAGGCTAATGTAATGGTCTATTCATCAACCTCCCAAAATCAGTTGTGCAGCGACTGCAGTTAATTCAAAATGCAGCAGCACGTGTTCTCACCGGAACTGAAAAGTATGAACACGTTACACCTGTTTTTAGATCTCGGCATTAGCTCCCCATCAAAACTAGAATCGATTTTAAAATTAAGGTTCTGTTGCTTGTATACGAAGCTCTAAATGGCCTTGCACCACAGTAAATAAAAGACATGCTAATTAGATACAAACCAGCAAGAACTCTCAGGTTGAAAGGCAGTGGTCTTTTAACCATTTCTCATACTAACTCTAATCCTGGGGGAGCTGCCTTTTGTATTTACGCCCCAAGTAGACAGTGCACCCTGCCTGAGGACCTGAGAGAGGCCCCCACACTGAAACTTTCAAAAGCAGGTTAAAAACCTTAACTTTTCACAACAGCTTATGACTAAGTGCTTGGTGTGTGTGTGTGTTTTGTGTGTGTGTGTTTTGTGTGTGTGTGTGTGTGTGTTTATGATATTTGTATATTTGTATATTCTGCTCTGATTCCTGTATAACTGCACTACCACCTGTTGATATGCATATTTATTTTCTACATTTGCCCTTTTATGATTGTGTTGCCATTGTATTGCCATTGTATTGTATCATCACTTTATGTAAAGGACATTGTGGTGCCCTGTGTATGAAATGTGCTACATAAATAAAGTTTGACTTGACTTGGGGCCCTGTGATGGCCTGGCGGCCTGTCCAGGGTGTCTCCCTGCCTGCCGCCCAATGACTGCTGGAATAGGCTCCAGCATCCCCGCGACCCTGAGAGCAGGATAAGCGGTTCAGATAATGGATGGATGGATGGATGGGACTTGACTTGGCATATACACTTAACCCTGGTTAAAAGCTAACATAGACACGATGTTCTCTTTCATAACCCCAGAGGACATTGACCACCTGCCCTTGGTGAAACTCTAATCCATCCATTATCCAAACCGCTTATCCTGCTGTCAGGGTCGCGGGGATGCTGGAGCCTATCCCAGCAGTCATTGGACGGCAGGCGGGGAAACACCCTGGACAGGCTGCCAGTCCATCACAGGGCCCACACACACACACATCTAGGGACAATTTAGTACGGCCGATTCACCTGACTTACATGTCTTTGGACTGTGGGAGGAAACCGGAGCACCTGGAGGAAACCCACGCAGACACGGGGACAACATGCAAACTCCACACAGAGGACGACCTGGGATGACAACCCCGGGGCTTGAACCCAGGACCTTCTTGCTGTGAGGTTACCGCGCTAACTGCTGTGCCACTGCACCACCTGAAACTCTAATATAAAACTAACGTGTGAATATCAAATAAAATAATGAAAACCCAGCAATTTGGTTTCTGTTTAGGGCTGATGGAGCATTGAAAACCTCTCTTACGCTTACTGGTCTGAAAAAACAACCAATAAAGTATGTTTTTGCATTGGTAATAACTTCTGATGGCCTGCATGTCAAGAATGAACCATAAACAGTATGGTTGGTCACTGCTATTAAGAAATGTTTTGGCAGGAAAGCCGATACAAGAAAAACTTCGTCTTTTTTGTTTAGCTGTTCAAAGTTGTTAATGGACATTAAAAGTCACGGTGTTTCCAAGACAATTAAGCAGAGAGGTTTAAAAAGTGCAGAACCCATTTAAAACAAATTAGAGAGTGAATTAACTAGTAATGAAAAGTAATTGAGCATACTGTAATTAAAAGCAAGACAAACAGGCTTGTCAGCTGTACTAATATTAAGCATTTTGGTTATATACAAGTTGTAGTTCCTCTGTTTTTCATCACAAGTCCAAGTTCCTCTTGAGAACTTGGAAAATTCGGAGGTAATAAATAGCACCAAGGGTCAGGATGAGCAGCACGTTGTGTTACCTGGACTGTTGTCTGGATGGCCTGACTGCCTTTGGTGATTATTTTAAATGTTTATTTGAATATGTTCGTTTGTTTTGGCTTTATGGTGTTTTTTCTGTGGTTTACTAGTTAGCTTTTTTTTTTTTGATCTACCTTCTTAATCCCCATGGGGAAATTGATCCTCTGCATTTAACCCGTCGTAGCTGTGCAGCACCCAGGGACCAACTCCAGTTCTTCTTTCCATTGCTTTGGTCAGGGGCACAGGCTATTAGGTATTAAGGCTATTGGGTATAAACCATAATATGCAAGTGTTTTTGATGGTGGGAGGAAACCCATGCAGACACGGGGAGAACATGCAAACTCCACACAGAAGGGACTTGCGATGGCCTGGGGTTCGAACCTAAGACCCTCTTGCTGTGAGGCAACAGTGCTAACCACTGGACCACCATGCCGCCCATGTGACAGACTTGTTCCCCATGTGACTGACTGTTCCTTTGGGGCGTAACAGCTATTTATCTTTCTAAATGGTGAACTGACTGACTGCCTGACTTACAAGAAAATCAAATCAATTTGACTGTATGTCAGATGTGACAGCTAGTGGAAAATGTGAGCCTTATTCATTTACATATGCTCAAGGCCTATGACTCCCATATCTTAACAGTTTCTAAATATTTGGAAATGCCCTCAGAGCTTAGGTGTGATTGATATTCAGTTATGTAAATATCGTGGTTGTACATCTGTCATTGAATTTAATGGCTATCATTGAAAGGGTTATCCATCATTGAGTTTAATGACCTGAAAGACTATAGTTTACTGCTGTATAGCTCTCCATCGGGCTGAATGTGTTTTTCTCCTTGAATGGTTTGGGAGAAAAACAAATAAACAACGTGTCAAATTGTCTTTGCTTTTGATTGTAATGAATTCCCCCCACACACTTAGTCTGTGCTGGTCTGACCGGCTGCAGCTGTCTCAAGACAATTGGCACTAATAGGCTTTGCTGGATGGCCACAGCCAAGTCAATGGGGGGGGGGGGTCGTAAAACAAACAGAAGTAAGGAAAGGGTAAACGATAGGAAGAAGAGAAAAAAGAGTGAGAAAATCAATGACGGGGAGAGAGATAGAGAATGCTAGAGAGACTATGAGGTGATGGGGAGAGAGCGAGGCAGAGAGAGAGAGAATAAGGGGGTGAGCGCCTCCAGCCACCCTCCCGCCCCCTGTACTAAGCGGTTTTAAATGGCTGCAGACTCCAGTTAACAGGCCGCTGACCTGATGGGGAGCAGGAGGCTGCACAGCTGTCAGGTGAGGGCAAACAGTAGTATATGTGTTCCTGTGTGCGCCTTTGATTAAGTGTATGAGTATGTGTTTGAATGCGTGCACGTTTGTGTGTTTATTTGTGTGAATGGACACTGTGTGTGTGTGTGTGTGTGTGTGTGTGTGTGTGTGTGTGTGTGTCTGTATGCACGTGTTTCTGACGATGTGTCTGTGTTTCTGAGGTTGTGTGTATGCGACACACCCTCAGCTGAGACCAGAGCACTAATTGATAGAGGTCACCTGCTGGTCAAGTCCCACAACTGGTGCTGCAATGCCAGTCACCAATGGGCCCACACTGCCCTAATCACTGCTGAGGGCCCTGCAGGTGGTGGTGTGGCGGTGTTTGTGTTTGTGTGTGTGTGAGTGATAACAGGAGGGTGGTGTACATTCCCTGTATTTGCGACTTGACATTAACTGTGACGCTGATTTGTTATGGCAACAGCACACAAGAGCGATCACATATTTTACATATCTACCAAATCACACACAAATACATGTTGTTGCCATAACACTTCTCACTCACTCACACACACACACACACACACACGCACACACGTAGAGGATACAGCAGCTGGTACATGCTTGTGTGTAATGACTTGTATCTGCCTTGGACAACAATTAACCTTCAGCTGGAAATTGGAAGAGGAAGAGGAATACTGAACATGGATTACAGACCAATTCTCATGCCTACCTTTGCTCGTGTGTGTGTGTGTGTGTGTGTGTGTGTGTGTGTGTGTGTGTGTGTGTGTGTGCGCACGTGTGTGCGCGTGTGTGTGTCTGTGTCTAAAAGAGCAAACAAACACACACACACGTGTGTGTTTGTGAGTGTGTGTGTGTGTGTGTGTGTGTGTGTGTGAGAGAGAGAGAAACCCTTAAGTTTGGTCTCTAACCATAAAATTCTCACCATTGTTGACACACATCCTTAATCATTGCTGCAGGCCGAGCAGATGGTGTTGTGCATATGGTTTATTTTGTGTTTGCGTGATTAGATGTGCATGTGTGCATGTGTGTGTGTGTGTTTACAAATGCCTGACTTAATTGTTTGCACCCACTTATCAACGTGAAATCAGACGGACACACGTGACGTTTGTAAGTGTGTATATACATGGCAACATTGTAAACATGTACACAACTATTTCATTTATGATTTGACACCAGTTGTGATGCTGATTTGGCCTGTCAGCTGAAGACACAAAATCCAACGCATACATGTGGGAAAACACAAACCAGCTACATGTACATGGTACTACCAATCCATAGTCTACCCTAGAAAACAATCAAAAAGGGCATAGCGGCCTATTCCACTGCCTACCAATACGGGGATCGACGGTTCGAATCCCCATGTTACCTCCGGCTTAGTCGGGTGTCCCACAGTTGGCCGTGTCTGCAGGTGGGAAACCGGATGTGGGTATGTGTCCTGGTTGCTAGCTCCTCCTCTGGTTGGCCGGGGTGCCTATTTAGGGGGGAGGGGGAACTGGGGAGAACAGCATGATCCTCCCACGCACTATGTCCCCCTGGTGAAACTCCTCACTGTCAGGTGAAAAGAAGCAGCTGGCGACTCCACATGTATCGGAGGACGAATGGGGTAGTCTGCAGCCTTCCCTGGATTGGCAGAGGGGGTGGCGCAGCGAGCAGGATGGCTCGGAAGAGTGGGGTAATTTACCTTGTCTGTGTCTTGTCTTATTCTGAACATTTTTCAAAGTTGAGGAAAAGGTGAAGCACAGCTGATGCTGGGAGATGAAGCTATCGTTTAAGTGTATGTAACGCAGTATATCTAAATGTTTGAGAGCTTAAGTCAGGCCTTAGCATAATTGATTTTTGTATGCTTAACAAAAGAACAAAAGCCCAGGGTGTTGTTAAGAATTGGTCCAGCAGGATCTGCTGTATGGAAAAGAAACTACAGGCATCTGAAGTTTCTAAGCAAAGTTCAATGTCAAACAGCTTTTTGGCCAAATTACTCTGGATAATGCAGCTGCTGATTTATCAATCTGCCTAAACACACTGAAGACCAAAAAGAAGTATGTCCTGACCTGATATACTAACCTGTCACTGGTTACCACAGAGTACATCATGCTTTTGTGAATTAGCTGGTAGCACAATTAGCTAAACTACCAAAACCAGCCATTTCTCATTTGCTGCAACAGCCCCTCTCATACATATGGGCAGGTGGTGTATATCTGCAGCAACATCTTGTTATATCTCTGCATATCTCATTATATATCTTCAGCAGCTCTGTCAATCTTACCCACTCTTCCGAGCCATCCCCGGTCACTGCTCCACCCCCTCTGCCGATCCGGGGAGGGCTGCAGACTACCACATGTCTCCTCCGATAGATGTGGAGTCGCAGCCGCTTCTTTTCACCTGACAGTGAGGACTTTTACCAGGGGGACGTAACGCGTGGGAGGATCACACTATTCCCCCCAGCCCCCCGAACAGGTGCCCCGACCAACCAGAGGAGGCGCTAGTGCAGCAACCAGGACACATAACCACATCCAGCTTCCCACCTGCAGACGCGGCCAATTGTGTCTGTAGGGACGCTCAACCAGCCGGAGGTAACATGGGGATTCGAACCGGCGATCCCCATGTTGGTAGGCAATGGAATAGACTGCTATGCTACCCAGACGTCCCTTTACCTTATACATTTTAACTTTTCAGTAAGGTTATTTATTTGTAAGTAGAGGACTGTTGTTTTACTGCACTGGGCAATTCCTATAGGTGTGAATCCTTGCTAGCATAGCAGGTTGAAGTTCAAAAAGAATGTATATATGATTAACAAACACCTCTTTCCTGAATGAAACAGGGATAATGCCAAATAAGCCAACTTTCCTTGAGTCATATAGTAACTTTACGAACATAAACCCACAGTAACCCTGTTAGCAGCGATCCTAGGCCACTTATGGAAGGAAGCTGCGTGCATCACTGGAAACAAGGCTGCAGGTGTAGGCTGAATATCGGGTGGGTTGAGGTCAAAACCCTTCTATTCGGGTCTGGGATGTAACCATTGCTCCCTTTGTGGGAGTGAAATAGTTTCTTTTTTTTCTCAAGAAAGGAGGCTGATATAATTTTTTACGCAATAAAACAAACTCTTCAAAGGAGTTGAATTGTCCAGCTCCCATCATTGAAGGGTTTACAGACACCTCATCCCCCTAAAATCCAATCCTTTGGTTGGCAGCATGTGTTGGTAGGTGGTGATGCAGGAAATGAATGGAAATGGAAAAGGAAAGTTTCTCAGAAGCTGCCACCAG